>NW_009259863.1:3776911-3784155 GCF_000687185.1 Egretta garzetta | reverse complement strand
TGGAGGCCCCATCCCTGGAAACATTCAAGGCCAGGTTGGATGGGGCTCTGAGCAACCTGATCTAGTTAGTGGTGTCCCTGCTCACTGCAGGGGGGTTGGACTAGATGATCTCTAGGGGTCCCTTCCAGCCCAAAACATTCTATGATTCTATGATCAATACAGGCTGGGGGATGAAGGGATTGAGAGCAGCCCTGTGGAGAAGGACTTGGGTGTGCTGGTGGATGAAAAGCTGGACATGAACCAGCAATGTGCGCTTGCAGCCCAGAAAGCCAACTGTATCCTGGGCTGCATCAAAAGCAGCGTGGCCAGCAGGTTAAGGGAGACGATTCTGCCCCTCTACTCCACTCTTGTGAGACCCTACCTGGAATACAGCATCCAGCTCTGGAGCCCTCAGTACAGGAAAGATGTGGACCTGTTGGAGTGAGTCTAGAGGAGGGTCACAAGGATGATCAGAGGGCTGGAGCACCTCTCCTATGAGGACAGGCTGAGAAAGTTGGGGTTGGTCAGCCTGGAGGAGAGACCTTATAGCAGCCTTTCAGTACTTAAAGGCGTCTTATGAGAAAGATGCAGACAGACTTTTTATTAGGGCTTGGAGTGATAGGACAAGGGGTAATGGTTTTTAAACTAAAAGAGAGTATACTTAGACTAGATATAAGGAAGACTTTTTTTACAATGAGGACGGTAAAACATTGGAACACATTGCCCAGAGAGGTGGTAGATGCCACATCCCTGGAAACATTCAGGGTCAAGCTGGACAGGGCTCTGAGCAACCTGATCTAGTTGAAGATGTCCCTGCTCACTGCAGGAGGGTTGGACTAGATGACATATAGAAGTCCCTTCCAACCCAAACCATTTTATGATTTTATGGAATTGTACTTGCGTTATTATGCACATGGAGTCCCCAGATTCTCTGACAATAGGAAGCATCTCATTTGACTTTAATGTTTGTGTCTAAAAGATATTATCAGAAAATCTTAAAGAGGAAAAGCGGCAATGTTCCTACCACTTGCTTGGGGCTATTTCAATTATTCAATCTAGACATAATACATATTATACCATAAATTAAGAGGAATAGGCATCTCAAAAGTTGTTAAAATTAAAATAAATAGTTTGATGCTAAAAGTAAACTAAATATTTTGAACTTTACTTTTGTATGGGTCTAAAATGGTAATGACAGCACTGAATTATCAGTATGAGAAAGAGAGAATTCCACTGAATTATGATTTTTTATGCAATCCTGAAAAAATTACCTAACAATCTGCAACCTGAAGTCTATGTTAGGTCTAGTCAGATGGCTTTTGCCACAGACAAAGATGGTATCGGCAAGTAATAATGAAAAGAATTCAGAGGAACATTCTGTACAACACTAATTGTTGTAGAGTCAAATTTCAGTGTCCTATCAATATCTATTCTTTCAAACATCTGATCCTTTTGAGGTAGAATTAATTAAAATTCTGAGCTCAGGGTAAGCTCAGGGAAAAGGGATGATTCATTCACCTTTACTATAAAAACCTGGTGTAAGCTAGAGAAGTTTATAATCCAGTTGAGAAAACCCATACGCACATGTTGTAATGATTAAAAAACCACAATGCACTATTCATGGCTATCTTGGATGGGTAGCCAAACCATAGTCTAGATGATCTGTAAAGCTCTGAATACTTTTTTGAACAGAAATTATTAGAAACTCCTAAATGGAACAGATTTCTACTAGAAAATGCTGGCCTGAAGAAATTGAAAAATTACACAGATGAATGTTGGACCAAGAAGATCAGACATGTACCAAAACTGTAGCGTAGAACATTATTATACAGCACCATTGTATCAAGGCACCAGAGTGGGGGCATAGTTATTAGTGAGTGCCCTGAAATCTACTTTCTGTGATTCTTCCAAAGTTCAAGTTTACTGGTTAGCGTTTTTTTTAAGGGTACACCTGAAGACATGTTCATTCATTCTGTTTCCTTCCTAATTTGCACCCTTAGTCAGAGGCTATCTCATCAATAAACCAGGTAATTGATTTGCACTAATTGTTCAAAACAGTTGTTGATTTTGATTTCAGTAACGTTCTTAAGTATCATGAACATAGCTACAAACTACACACAAATAAACAGTTTGATTAAAACTTTTTTATTTTTCTCTCATAGTTACGCTGAAGTACTTTACTAACATCGTAATTGCATCATCTACGTCATGTTGGGGAAATATTTTTTCTCCTTTTAATGATTTACCTATAGGCATTAACAAGTTTATAGTTATCAGGCCCCAGTGTTATGATATAGTTTTAATTTAGAAGCAGATGATCATTATTTCACTATAAGTCTTTCTTGCAGATTTATGGAGTCATAAACTTGATGGTGCTTTAGGTATGCTTTCAAAAGAGAGTAGCAGGAACAACAAGGGAACTGCTGGAAAGCAAAGTGTTGCTGGATACTCCAGAATTTTTTTCATTTTTAAGGGGAGAATCAGGACAGCTCTGCAAGTGACTGATACTTCTGGAATATGGCACATTGTGGGCAATATTAATGCAAACTTTGCCAGTGTTTCTTGCTAATATACTGGTTTTATGACATACATTCTTCTTGTCATTTCATGCCTCCCTTTGCTGTAGGCAAAGGCTAATGGCTGTGCCATGGTTTTCTGATATGCTGAAAAGGCTCACTAGTGTTTAGATACACCTTAGGTGATGAAAGGTTTGAAAAAAATAGTCTGCAACACATTTTGTCTTGTAATAATGTCCACAGAAATGTGAATAAGGTATTGTTTCTTTTCATTTAGGGATTCGGGCTTTTCTTGGTAGATTTCGTATTCTTATTTTCCCTGATAAGATAGGATTCTTTCTGGCCTCAACTGCCTATTTAAAAATTATATTGGTCGTGTATGTATCTTTGTGTTTAAAGAATGCTGAAGGGAGTTTATATCTCATTTTCAAATATTCCCCCAAAGTCAGCAGCATAGAAAAGGATTAGAAATACAACATAAAATTGGAACTTGGCAATAATAATTTTTGTTTGATTTTGAGAGTGGTCATACTTACCTCAGTAGCAAAAACACTATAAATCTTTTTCTACATTACTAGCATTCTTCTATGATCATCTGTATTCTTATCTGATTACCTAAAATGTATAGAAAAGACATCAGTCATTAACTCTGAAAAAAAATGCATTGCCAGGCACACTTTATGATTTTAGAAACAAGATAAAAGCTTTATGACTCAAAGAAAACAATCAAATGCTTTTTTGTAGCCACAAGCATCATATTTACTTAAAGGATTGCGACTATAAAAGCAAATACCTCTTACAGGAAGCTAGGACAAAAGCTGTCAGAGAACTGGGTAGTAAATAGCCCTGAAATTGTTTTCTCTGCTTCATTTCAAAAGCTTAAGGTGAAGAATATTTGACCTTTTACAAATGGAATGGTTTCCTGCAGGTCATGGTGCTGTACTGAGTGCTGCTGGTTATGTGCAGCTTGATGCAGTCATTATGAATGGTAAGGCTTTTGCTGCTGACACAGACTCCTGCATAAGGAGGATTTCTAAACCAGTGACATTTTCTTGTTTCAGTCCCAGAAAACGCAAAATATGTCTTTCTGCTTCCTCCATTCAGTTATATTTCCAGAGTTTTTTGTCAGGGGGAGCAAATTAAATGGTGTGATTGTTCTTCATGACCCAGAAGGTGTAAAGGGGTCAAGGAGAGAAATGTCAAACAGAACAAAAAAGCTGCTCTCAAACTTGTGATATCTGTAGTCTATTAGTTGTCACCTTGACATAGTAATGAAATATGAAAGATCTTTCTATTAAACCTTATATTACAACTTATAAATATTTTAATGAATGTCATATAAGCTGTAGGCTAAATTTTGCTCTCATTGAGAACAATGGGAATTTTTAATATTAATCTCAACAGAATAAGACTTGACTTGACTTTACAGTCAATTTGTTCTCTGCACTTCATTAATAATTCTTGTTTGGATACTGTTTTTTTTCCACATAGCCAGTACATATGTAACTAATTCACTGAAGCCACACTTTTTTCATCTTCTTGTGCTTCCTTTAGGTTCACTTTTGCTATGACCACTATAAAAGTCAAACAACCAGGTTGTGCAATAGTTGAGAGTATTTGAGAGTACATACATAGGCATTCTACCATTGTTAGGGATTATAGACTTATGCAGTACACAATCAATGATGTCAGGCAACATTTCTTCTAACTTTTTGTCTGTTTTAACCATAATTTTGTTACAACTTCTCTAGAGTTACTGTGGAAACTCCCAGGAGTGAGATATCTTGTGTTACCTTAGCAGCACAGGTGCAATCATAATAAGCTCCACAATGGTAAGGATAACACCAAAGTAAAAGACACATGATAAACCCAGGAATTTTTAAACATACTGTAAAAGATGGTTCGTTGAGTCCATAGAAATGCGCTGTTAGAAATTTATAAGAACTGGTGAATTTCAGTTTTCTGTCATAATAGCTTCTCCAGTCTCTTACTGATGCTGATTTAGGATTCACAAACTGTTCCCTGTTTCTAAGTCCTCTTAAAAGCCCTATCGGGTAGTTTTGCTTAGATCAGTAAGTTCATCACTAAGCACAGAAATATTTATGCCTTTCACTGAAAAATGCAGGAAGAAGAGAATTTATGTTTATGCAACCCACCACTTAGGTGGTAACACAGTAGTTTAGAGCACTTAAACAAAAGTGGAAGAAAAAATTGGCTGTGCACAGTGCCAAAAGTGCAATAAAAAAAGGACACTGTCCGGTTGGTTTGTTTGCTGGTTTGCAGCAGGTTATGAATGCAAGATTGCCAATGGGTTTCCTTCTGGAGCAAACCAAACAGTTCCTTCTCAGGAGAAATCTCCGTATGGATGAAAGAATGGTTTGCATTTGGGTCCATTCTCTATTTGTTGACAGCTTAGTCCTTGACAACAAAACTCCCATAATCCAAAAACTGTTATGCAAATTGGCTCACTGATGTCCACAGAAAGTCAGAAAATGCATGTGTGAGTCTCTCATGGCCAGAAGATAGCCCTGGCAGTTATCACCTCATGATGTACATAGGTATGCAAAGATCATCAATCTCATATACATAGAACAAAAGAAGCAACATCGGTTTCAAGATTTGTCAAGCACTGGAATGGGCTGCCCAGGGAAGTGGTCAAGTCACCATCCCTGGAGGTATTTAGAAGACGGGTAGACGAGGTGCTTAGGGACATGGTTTAGTGGTGGGATGGCAGGGTTAGGTTAACGGTTGGACTTGATGATCTTAAAGGTCTTTTCCAACCTAAACGATTCTATGATTCATATGATATGGTAAGATATGATTTCATTCTAAGATGATGTTACTCCCCCTAGGAGTACAGCCTATCGCATGCCCTGATGTTCGCAGAAACAGCAGTAGCATGGCTGCCCTCCCCATTAACACAGCCATGAGATCCATGTGCAGGTCAGTGTATGGCAATCCTGGTCTTGTTTAGTGCCTCCATGCCAATGTGGAATCTAAATGCGATGACTGGTCGCACAAAGTCTGTGACTGCTGGTGAGGGCCACTCAAGGATCTATAAAAAAGCTTTGTCACAGTCAAGAAATGTTACTGTAACTGAGCCCATGGTACATGCCAGCCTTTGAATGGCTGGTTAACGTCAGTGTTAATAGGATCATGTGCTATACATTGGGCAGACTGACACGTAACCCTTCTTCTCTAGGTCACTTATGTTACAGTGTACTTTAATGTTTACAGAGTGACTCTGAAAGAAAGATATTTATTGACAGGTTCACACAGTAGACGCTAAAGACTAATCCTCACTAAAACACTCAATAAGAGACTCAAGCAACTGAAAGTCAGATGGGGAAATGTTGGTCTCCCTTACATCTTGCTGATCTCTCTGCTTTTTTGGCTTGTTTTTTTATACCTTCTCTTGTCAGTATTTTTCCTCTTGCGTCCTTGTCCTGGCTTCAGCTGCGATAATTTTCTTCCTAGTAGCTGGTATGGGGCTGTGTTTTGGATTTAGGATAAGAACAATGTTGATTACACACTGATGCTTTAGTTGTGGCTAAGCAGTGCTTACACCAGTCAAGGACTTTTCAGCTTCCCCTGCTCTGCCAGGTGCACAAGAAGCTGGGAGGGGGCACAGCCAGGACAGCTGACCCCAACTGGCCACAGGGCTATTCCAGACCATATGACATCATGCTCAGTATAGAAACTGGGGGGAGTTGGCTGGGGTGCAGTGATAGCTGCTTGTGGACTGGCTGGGCAGCAGTCAGTGGGTGGTTAACAATTGCATCATGCATCACTTGCTTTGCATGTTATTAATAATATTCTTATTCTTCTTATTATTATTCCTACTACCTCTTTATTTTATTTCAATTATGAAACTGTTCTTATTTCAACCCATGAGTTTTCTCTCTTTCTACTCTTTTGATTCTCTCCCCCATGCCACAGAGGGGGGGGGAGTGAGTGAGAAGCTGTGTGGTGCTTAGTTGCTGGCTGGGGTTAAACCACAACAATCCTCTTTTATCACCATCTCAACAATTACACTTTGTGTCCTGCTTTTCTTATCTTACGTGGGCTTAGCTCATGTCCTTCATCCCAACTTTCTTAGCAAAATTAAGCCAAGGTCCTGCATTCAGGATGCACTGAATTAAACCTTAAATCAGGGGCAGCTGACACTCAGGTCCGAGGTTCAACTGGTGAACATGGTGTATGCTAGAAAGTCCCCAGACTGTATAGATACAAACCTCACTGGAGAGCTATTCCACCTGTCATGCAGCACGAATGGGTCCAGTTTGATCTGGTACATAGAATCATAGAATCGAATCATAGAAAGTTTTGTATTGGAAGGGACATTCAGAGATCATCTAGTCCAACCCCCCTGCAGTGAGCAGGGACACCGCTAACTAGATCACGTTGCCTAGAGCCCCGTCCAACATGGCCTTGAATGTTTCCAGGGATGGGGCCTCCACTGCCTCTCTGGGAAACCCATTCCAGTGTTTCATCACCCTCATTGTAAAGAATTTCTTCCTTATATCCAGTCACCATCACCCCTTGTCCTGTCAAAGCTGGCCCTACTAAAGAGATTGTCCCCGTCTTTCCTATAGGCTCCCTTTAAGTACTGAAAGGCCACAATCAGGTCTCCCCGCAGCCTTCTCTTCTCCAGGCTGAACAAGCCCAACTCCCTCAGCTTGTCCTCATAGGAGAGGTGCTCCAGCCCCCGGATCATTTTTGTGGCCCTCCTCTGGACCCGCTCCAACA
>NW_009259863.1:3716682-3776843 GCF_000687185.1 Egretta garzetta | reverse complement strand
GTGGGCTCATGTCCAGCTTTGCACCCATCAGTCCCCCCAAGTCCTTCTTGGCAGGGCTGCTCTTGATCCTTTCTTCCCCCAGCCTGTATTGATACTGAGGGTTACATGCTTGCCTTTAGCAGTTTGTACCTACTTCAGTCTGCACCATCAGACCCAGGAATCAAGACAATATAGATGAAGTTGTTTACTTGAGGTCTGCCTTAACTGTAGGAGGCTCAATGCCATTCATCTCTCCCTCACTTACTTTGCTAGATACTGCAAAAGTGTTGTATACTTAACACACTCCTTTAGTTGTTAAAGCACTGAAGTATCTTCAGCACTGTGAAGAATCATTCATGAAGTCTGGCACTTAACTTTCAAGTGCTGCTGTGCTTGGTGTGTGAATAGGCATTTATATATACATTTAAAAATTCTCTCATTGTGTGTCCCATTGGTGAACATAGATATTCTATGCAATAATGTGTCACAAAGCCTGTATCTTCAGTTTAACTGTATTCTTATTCCTGTGCTTTAGGACCACATTAGAGGGGTTTAGAAGTCCAAATGATAAGTTATTACTAAATGCCACTGATTGCACATGAAATCACAATTCTGATAAAATGGAAGAACATAGTTACAGTCCTTAACAGATTGGAAAAGTACATTATTAGAAATTGCAATGGTTGAAAAAGCAAAGTACTATAAAGAATTCTACACATATGAACATCCCATTTAGAAGACTAGGTAAGTAAAAAAATTAGAGGGTAAGATAAAGTCTTACCTTTCCTAGTTCTTGGGAACAGAATACCAAGGCTGGAAATTCCTTCCTATCTGTTCTTGGTTGTTTCCCTCGAGTCTTAAGGCATTTGCATCCCAAGTGATCTTTTACCCCTTCCAAATTATACCCTGGCATATTGTACAGACTTTTTTTATTGTAAATGAGTAAAGTTAAAAGATACGTATTTAATCTGAGTTATTCTATTGATTCTTGGAAAAATAACACCTCTGTCTTTCAGAGAATCCAACTCATGAGTTACAAGGAAGATTATTTTTGTTTTTTTCAAGTGAATAATCTCTCAAGGATAGAAAAAGCTTTTAAACAAAAATAGCAAAATAGAAAAGTATTTATATATACTGTCTTTACAATATTTTGTGTATAGAAAAATACATACCATCCAGGTGTCTAGTGAAAAAGATTTTCATTGGAAGGAAAATATACTCCAAAATATCATGTTCTGCAGTTTCGTCTCAGTTCAACACACAATATAATTCCCTGGACAAATATTGTAATCATAATTAGAGTCATTGTTTTTTTAATTAGTGGTAACAATGATCACCACTTTCTGCTTCGACTACCTCCATAAGTTATGTCTGATGCATGAGCTATGACAGTAAACATTAAAATGGAGCTGTCTGATAGACAGTCTTCTCAGCTTTCTTCTCAAATGGCGTAGTTAGAGTAGGCACTTAAGAAAAATATTGTCCCCACATGTAACTGGCAAAAACAATCTCCCCGCAACTCTTAGAAACAAAATTGTTATATCTATTAAATGGAACTAATAACTAATAAAAGATGAACAGTCTGGTGGTTATGTTTTAAGTGTTGCAAGTACATGATCATAGCTAAAAATGCATGGGTAGAGTGCTAAAGAGTCTCTATAATTCTTCTTTAATTTAGCTTACTAAAAAAGTAGTTTTGCAGAAAACCATAATTATAATTGCAACAGAAAGTAAAAAGGCTTTCACCATTTTCATTAAATACTTCTGTTTTCATTGTTTTCAAACTGGGTTATGACATGCACTCCGGTCATAATCTACCACGTATAATATAGGGGAAAAAAACCTTGTAATTGTAATAAAAAAAGTTCAAGAAAACAGTCAAGATTTCTTAGTTACAGAAGACAAAAGAACAGAAACATCTACAGTTCTCTTGCCTTTTATATCCCTTTTGTAGTTCTTTCTCTGTAGGTGTCAAAAAAACCCAATCAGAAATATCACCAAATAAATAGAAAACTGTATGACATTTATCCCACAAACTGATTTAAAAAGAAAAGCAGCAGGGTTCATATTCAGGGTTAAATATAAGTCTGCTAATGGCAATGAAGCTTTTTGCCAATAACTTAGTAATGCAATTATTTCATTCAGATCAGACAGTTTACATGAGTGCAGCTAGTATACAAATTTTAGATGTTGTACTGTGCGAGAATGGTCTTAGGTGCTCTAGCTGTACCTTAATGCTACATTCTTTTTACCAGCAAATATTGTAATGAGAAATAAGACAGGAAAGAAATTGGAAAATGCTGAGGTCTTTACACATCATTGTCCTAACTCAAAATTATTTTTAAATCGTAAAGTTTTTATTAGTTATCCATGACATGTTTACTCCACTAGTCATTTTACTTGCTATTCCGTCTGTTGGAAATGTTCTCCTAGTCTTCAACACAGAAAGAATAACCATGGGGTTTTACATTTTTTTACAGATCATGTGTATATCCTATAGGCATATCCCATGCAAATCATATTCTATAGGATATGCCAATCATATAGGTTGCTATATTGGAATATTTTTGATAGACTGATATACGGTTGATGCATAAGCTGAACAACTTGATTTAGAGCTATTACTCAATTTCTAAGTAGGTTGAATCACATGAAATTATATACTGGCAATTCTTTCACATAAATTTGTGAACAGAGATGTAAGCGATTGGTCTATACTCAAATCAGAAAAAGAAGCCCTGTGACAGTAATTACTGCCTTGCACAAAGCCTTAAGACCCTATGTATCTCTGTGTTCATCGCTTCTTTCTGACCCTTTTTTTCCTAATTCTCTAGACAGAGAACAACTCTAGAAGACTCTAGCACATCAGCAACATCAATGATAGCATTAGCTTGAGCATGTTTGCACAATTTACTAACTCTTACACCTCAGAAATCACAGAATCATACCTGGTGAGCTCTGCTTTTGTACCATCCTTGCTACGTTCAGGTCTTATATCCTGATGAAATTTGTTTGTTTATGCATAGCGTACTCAATGGGAATGAGCTGAAAATATGCAAAGGGAACTAGAGGGCCTTCCATCTGCCTTCTCAACAGTTTGAATATTTTCCTCCTCTTTTTGTCTCTGAAAAGCACAGACACCAGCCTGGAGCAAGGGCTGGACCCCAAGGCTTCTGCCATCATCATTCTGACTTGGAGGACACAGAGCCATGAGGACATGGCCCTTTTCATGCTTCCTGTCCCTCTAACAGGGGTTTTGGCTGGGCATGACACCAATCCAACAGGAACATTGAAAAATGCCCCTGTCATGTTCTTAGCTGCTAGGCCAGTCTTTATGAACAAAAGGAGATCTGGGGTTGGAAAGCAAGTTCACAGTCTTTACGTCTCTTCTTGTCTTGTCTTCTTTTACCTTGTGAGTCTTAACCCACTCAGAAGGAAGGTGTCTGACAACTCTCCCAATTCTTAGGCAAGTATTTGATAAACAAGTTTATTGTATAAAAAGAACCACAAATTCCTGTCCTTCAAATCATTACCTCATCATTTCAAAGCAGAATGCGGTAGATGTGTGACAATATTAGAACTATGGGCTGTGAATCAGGCAGGCCAGTGTAAGATGTCTCATCCCTTCAACAAGTAATGGAAACAATACGCTCTTCAGGATATTAAAACCTTTATTTCGGATCTTTTATTATTTATTTTCTTTTAATGTAATGCATCCTGATCCAAATATGCTCTTTCTATTCCTAAGAAACTTTTATTATGTTGCATTAGCACTGCTGTAATCTAAATTCTAATTGGCAAATGCTTGCCAAGAAATTAATGTGAATAATGGTGTGAATTATTTTCTGTACCAAGATTTAAATAAAACACTGCAACAGCTGGCATCCTCTGTGGCTGCATTTGGCCTGTACACTTCAAATCTGAAAAATTAAAGAGGAAAAGGTAAGAATAATTTACATAGAATGCATACAGAAACCTTAGCCTATCAGTGGCTTGGCAGATAATTTTATCTGTTTTAATTTTAAAAAAAAATTTCATTAGTTCTTGTCAATGACACCACAAAACTTCATCGCTTCTTTCTACTAATAATCTGCAGAGAGCTTGCCTTGACAAATAAAAAATAATGTTAATAACTCATTTGATATTTAAAAAATATTTTCTTTTACTATTTTAGATTCACCATTAGAGAAAATTCCAGAGACTTTAAAAATGTCACTTCTTAAGACATGCCATCAACCCTAAAAAAAGCAGTTTTGAAAGACTGTAACTTACTGTGCAACATCTGCTGCCATCAAATGCTAACAATATTGTTATGTATATTTTGTGGCACATAATTAAAATTCAAACATCACTATAGATATATAATTCAGTTTACTTCTTTCAACTTTATAATTAAAAAAATCCTTCTCAGAGGAATTTTGATGTAGTTATTTAGAGAAAATGAAGAATACGTTTTGTTTTCATCAAGGGTAAAAGAATAATTTTTCAAATTACTATGTACAAACTTCCTCCTCTTTGCAACATTTGAAAGCACCAGCTAAACTCCCCAAAAGACAATCAGGAAGATTAGGCAGAAATTATTGGAATAGCTTCTAAGTGTTTTTCTTGAAGTAGTCCTATAGTCACTCACTTTTTATTTCAACATTTTTTCTTTGATATGTACTTTGATTCCCATTCCCTAATGCCATTAAAAAAAAAAAAAATAGCACTGTTTGCAGTGACATATTGGCCTAGGATTTTAGTTTGCAAATTATATGTAAACATTGGGATATTCTTTTTAGCTGCACTGGAGCCTCTTCTAAGATAAGCATTTAGATATTGTATTTGGTATTACTCAAGAGGGTGCAGGCAATCTGCATAGATTTACTACCTCCTCTCAAAACAATATGACGAGACGAATTCAACTGCAAAGTCAGTAAAGATAGTCAACTCCCTCGGTGAACTTCTGGCTTAAATTTATTTATAATTTGCCTTTTCCTCCCTCCTTTTCAATACTTTGAATAAAATATGAAGGGAAAATAAAGATTTCATTATTCAATTTGATTCTGCACTGTTAGATTTCAACTTTTTTATGCGGTTTTTAGAACCTATACTAGGAATGGTGACCTGTTGTGCTCAAGCCACCTGAAACGTCTGAGCATTTTCAGTACAGTTAGGCAGCGTTAAGTGTAAGTGGCAAAAAGTGTGGCAGTGTTAGCAGTAGTAGGTGCAACCCTGTTCCACAATGGAGTGGAGTTGTGGATGGCTGCTGCCTTTAGTGTGTGAACCTCCTCCTGAGCTTTCTGTCCCACTGTTCCTCTTAGATATGGAACATTGCCCTGTGGAGTTTGACTGCACAAAGATATTCACGTGCTGGTATGTAACTCCTGTTTTACTACCATGAAGCCTGATATTTGTCACTTGAAGTCTCTTTCACTCCTTTAAAAATGGTGGGGTATCTGGTTGGTTGGGGTATTTTTTTTTTTCGTTCTTGCAGTCGGACAATAGACTCATTTCTGATGATTATATTTGGTTCAGTTGAAGTATTGTTACTATGAAGCCTAAATTATACAAGTGAACAAGTAAGGAGGAAAGCTAAAATTGAGAAATATTTACAAAGACAACATGTAAGACTACATGCATAAGTTATGCTTTGATTAAAAGAAAAAGGGGATCTTGAGGTAACCGTTCTGTATCTTGGCTTTACTACTGCTACCTTCTTTGCCTCCCTGTATGCTTTCCTAAAACACCAGACCCTCCATTTCCCACCACCTCTGCAAATACTGATGATTCCTCTTCACAGCTCAGCCCCCTTCTTCCTTTTGACCTGCCGCACTGCCTCCAAGGACATTTCTGTTCCCTTGTGGTACTTAGTTGTTGGCTATGGATTTGGAGTGCGTGAGAAGAATGTGAGGTTGTAATCCTAATTTGGGGAAATGGAGTTGTGCAGGGGAGACGATAGGATGCTGGAGGTCTACTTGGCCAATTAGAGCATGTGATTTGGAGAAGATAGGTATATCCATAGGGTTCCATTTTTAGAAGTTACCACTTCTATATCTAAGTAAATTGCAAGTGAGACTAGGGAAAATATCTTCTCTTATACAGATGTGTGGATTGCCACAGAAATCGAAACGGATTTTGCCAATATCTCTGCTGGTGTTTTATGACAAGATTGCTTTTGAGAACTTTTTCACTAGGATGTTTTCTAATGCAAAAACTGTATACTAGGTTTGGAGAAGTTTTACACAGAGATCCAGCTGTTTATAAGAAGGTTTTCCCTTTAGCCCTACAAAATGGATATCCAGAGTTTGTAAGCTATTTGTTGGACACACAGAGCATGTCCTGAAGGAAAAGATATTGATCTTGTAATTGCCTAAATCATGCAAATGCTTGGATTTACCATTCTGTTCAACTTGTGGTAACAGCGGGTTGGATCTGAGTTGTAAGGTTTAGTGTGTGAATACAGGAATATGTCTGACTGCTGTTTTCCAGGTTTGGCAGATTTGCCTATTAATAAACATCTACAGAGTACGGCAGTTTTCACCAACCTTTAAGAACAGCATGAATATAGGATTTTTTTTGTTGCTGTTGAACTATGCTTTGCTGAAAGTTCACAGTTTCTTTGTTTTACATCTGAAATAAGGATACCTGAAGCCATAATTTATTCTAAGCACTTATTGGCATTAATAAATAGAGACTTTTCTGTCATGTAGCCAAGTGACAAATGGTTGTCTGATTGAGTTTTTGTGTACTCTTTCAACTGAATCAGAGATCCAGATACTTAAGGACATAATACAAGTTTGTGTCAAGGGGGCTTTAAGTGTATAAACTATTGAATGGAGCATGTACATCCCTACCTGGAAGATTCAACAGCACTTATTCATTATCCCAGTGTATAATTATCACTTAGGATTTGAATGCTGCGAAGAAAACCCCACTGAAGTCACACAATACTTTAGGTATGTTCTTAAAAGAGAGATTACATTTTGTGTTAGCAAATGCTTGTAGAGGTTAAATGTTTTATGCATTTCATGGGTTTTGAAATATAGGGACGCCTTGAATACATATTTTCCCTTCAAGATGGAAATCTACATTTAAAATTTGATCAGCTGCTAAACTGTTTGCTTCTTTAAAGCCTGATGTACCCTTTGAGTTTGGTTCCTGCCATATGCAGAAAGATGGTTGTAGAACCACATCCTTTCAAGTGGTTTTCCAAGGCTTAAAACATGTCTTTTGATTCTGTTCTCTGAGGAGCTGAAATCTTTTTTAAAATTCTGATTTTAATCATCTCATGCACTATTCAGAGAAAGGTTATGCAATATATTTCAATTTTCAAAAGTTTATCCTAAGGTATGCAATTTCCTTCTAGCCCCTGCTTATTACTTTTTCAGAACTATTTTAGTCTATCCCATCACTGATTCTAATAATGTCTAGTACCACTTAAATAGGAATCAGCTAAGTTATAAGTATAATTGAGTAAGTCACATATATACAATAAACTTAGGCTTCAAAAAAGTATTAGAAACAGCTTTAAAGGAACATGATCAAGGTTAAGCAGCTCACATTTTGACAGTCCAAATCTGAAAAGAAATGTTCTGTTTTATTGGGGAGTATTTTAAAAACATAAAATACCCTAGAAGAAGAAGAAGGGTCAACCCTGCAATGTTCCTGTAATGCTTCTCAGATAGTTTACATTAATGACCCATGTCTAACAAACTTCCCAATAATCTTGAATAGGAACCTTGGTTAACTTACTTTTTCATTTTATAGTTTTCAGTTAAGCACCATTTCATTGGGTAAGATTATATTCTGGTACATGTAAAATAGCTATGCCAATGCTTCATAAAAGCAGTATCTTCATCTCATTTTGTGTAATGGAAGGAGGTCTTTGTTAATTACATGCAGCACTAAATGGACTAATCAAATTGAGTTCTGGATATTGGTCAGACACGCCCAAGAAAATGCTGGCAAAACAGACGATTCATTTTTCCAGTATAGCCAGCATCATTCAAAAAAAATTCAAATATCTCCTTTGCATATAGAACCTGCAATTCTCATAACTGGTTTGAATATTAATTACCAAGAGGCTCAACATTCATTTCATATTCCATATACATTTATCTTTATAATATGTGACAACACCAAAATTTTGTAGTGACTTATATTTTTACAGAGTCTCAATTCCATATGTATTCCTATGTAGAACTTTTAATGAGCTAATTTTTGTTTAAGAGAAACTGTTTAAAACTGTAGCTCAGAGCTCTCTGTAAAGTATTTGAAATTTCTTAAATTCAAGTGACATACAAATGCTCACTGTTGAAATGTGTAGACAAAAATAGAGGCCTTCAAAAAAAAAAAAAAAGAATGAGGCATTCAATACTAAAATGATACAGCTGTTTTCTCAAATGCTATTGGGCGTTTGCGGTGGGATTCATCTGAGCTAACTTAGATATCCAAAAGTTATTTGTCTAAACTTAAATAGTCAACCCAGATCACTGTCATCTACAAGAACTAGTGACCTCCAGGGCCACACAAGGGTGCACCTTTAGAGGGCAAAACATTTCCTGTAAGGATTTAGCATACAAGACAGGCTGAATGAACTGGAACTGGAACCGGAACCATCTTTGCCTCCATTAACTGTACAGATATCTGTACAGTGACAAATTTAGATTTAGACAACTAACATTTAGGTGTTCAAAACTAAATAAATGTCATCCTTATGTTCTGCTACTGTACTTTAAAGAATATTTTCGCATGATGTCATTTATTATGTAAGAATGATGCAGAAGTGGTGATTCAGTCCTCTTTCATTCATTCAGAATGCTCCAGTCTCCTCTGATCTGTACCTATTTGGAGGTTCTCTAATAAAGCAAATAATCTGAGAATCTGCTACCAGTCCTGAGATTTCAGGCATATGGTTCTTGTGATATGAGGACTGAACTGTTCAAAATTCCTGTGCAAACTCAGTCACTGAGGTAATCCCAGAAGCACAATATTTATACACCAGCACTTGGTATCTTTCTATACTTATGCAGTTTCAGTCATTCAGACTAAGAGGACTTTCATTCTGTCAGGTAAAGGACAAATGCAAATGGACCAACTACAAAAACTGTGTTTCTATCTTTTGTAAAATCCATTTGTTCCTTGTACCAAATACTTGAGAGTGAATTGTGTGGTGGGCAAAGTCAAACTGACCTCTCTGTGCTTTGTGAATTTGCACTCATTAGAAGGAAAATGCCATGAAAAAATTTGCAAGAAAGATAAACAGAGAGAAACTCTCAATTTACTCTTCTTATCCCTTTCACTACTGTTTTTATCCTGATTGGCAGAACAGACAAAGAATATCCTTCAAAGACATAAGCTGTTTCAGCAGATTTTCTTCCATGTGAGCAGGTGAAATATATCTTGACTTAAGACAGACACTAATAAGGAAAAAAAAAAACAAAAAACCAAAAAAAGGAAGTTCAATGACACTCTGTTCTTAGATCAAGCCCTAAGTGTTACTTACGGGACTTACTTACAACTTTGTTTTAAAAAGTCTTGACCAGTCCTTGATCACAAAAGAGAGCATCATAGAATTTCATTTCCCACAGATATGATTCATTGCTCTTCTCCCTGCTATACCTGAGCAGAGCAGTCATTTCTCTAGTCCCAGCTCAGTTAGATGGAATGCATAGAGGGCAGTATGTGAATTCTACTGCTTTCTCCTCACGGGGTCAAGAGAAAGCATATTTATCTTTCATGTTTGAAGAATAATTGCTAAGGGAATACATCACAAAAGGCACGTGCTCTTTAATTAAGTTAGATTTTTTTGAAAAAAACAATGTTAGTAAGCAATTCTTTATGAAACAGGATGAGAAATCTATTATTTCATACGTTTTCTTAGTCTGCAAAAAGCAAGTATGGAAAAATACATATAGAAAATTGAATCAGAATCTTGCAGTTTGGGGGCCTTGTTCCCCAAACTGACCTAATCATCATAAGAAAACAGCCAACTCTCAGGGGAAGCCACACATTCCTGTAAAAGGCAAGTGATACTAAGAAATAAATTGTCAAAGTTTAGGAATTATTGTAAATTATTTTCCTTTCTTTTCTTTTCTTTTCTTTTCTTTGCTTTGCTTTGCTTTGCTTTGCTTTGCTTTGCTTTTTTCTTTTCTTTTCTTGCTTTGTTTTGCTTTGTTTTGATTTTTAAATTGGGAAAGCAGAAATTTCTTAGAAATGCAATATGCTAAGGATATATGCCACGATAGTTTCTTATTCATTAATTTCTGGATGATTTTTTGCACGTAAAAAGAAATTTCTCAAAGCATCACAGAAATAATGAATGGCTGAGATTGGAGATAGCCTGGTCCCACCCCACTGCTCAAGCAGGGCCATCTAGACCCAGTTCTCCAGGGCTCTCTCCAGGGCATTAAACAGATGGCTTTTAAACATCTCCAAGGATGGAGACTCCACAACCTCTCTGGGCAACCTATTCCGCTACTTAACTACTCTCACAGTGAAAAAGTTTTTGCTGATTTTCAGATGGTACCTCCTGTGTTTCAGTGTGTACCCATTGCCTCTTGTCCTGTCACTGGGCATCATTGAAAAGAGCCTGGCTCTGGCTCTGTACACCCTCCCTTTGGGTATTTACATACATTGATGAGATCCTCCCAAGCCTTCTCTTTTCTACACTGAACAGTCCCAGATCTCTCAGTCTTTCCACATATGAGTGGTGCTCCAGTCCCTTAATCATGCTTGTGGCCCTTCAGTGAACTCTCTCCAATATGTCCATGGACTGCGGAGCCCAGAACTGGACATGGCACTCCAGGTGTGGCCTTAGCAGGGCTGAACAGAGAGGAAGGGTCCCCTCCCTCAGTGTGCTGGCAGTTCTCCTCCTAATGCACCTGAGGATATCTTTAGCTTTCTTTGCTGTAAGGGCACATTACTGGCTCATGGTTAACTCAGTGTCCACCAGGATCCCCAAATCCTTTTCTGCCAAGCTGCTTTCCATCTGGTCTGCTCCCAGTATGCGGGGTTGCTCCTCCCGAGGTGCAAGACTTTGCACTCAACCTTGTTGAACTTCATGAGATTCCTGTCGAACCATTTCTCCAGCTTGTCAAGGGCCCTCTGGATGGCAGCATGACCCTCTGGCATATCAGCCATTCCTCCCACTTAGATGTCATCTGCAATCTTGCTGAGGGTATAGTCTGCCCAATCAGCCAGATCATTAATGAAGATGTTAAAGAGAATTGAATCCAGTTGATTGACCTCTGGTAGTTAGTGGCCTCCAACTAGACTTCGTGCCACTGATCACCACCCTCTGAGACTGGCTGGTCACAGTTTTCAATCCACCTCACTGTCTGCTCATCCAGTGCGCATTTTACCAGCTTCTCCATGAAGATCTTATGGGAGACAGTTTTGAAAGCCTTACTGAAGTCCAGGTAGACAATAAACTGTCCTTTCTTTTACTTACTGTTTCTTCCCATGTTAACATGTACTAAACAAAATTAATTTTATGGCCTGGGCTGGAATGACAAGAAAGGTCAAGGAAAACAGGATCTGCTGGAAGACATAGATTTGACAGTAAATTTGACCCTTTTTTAATGATGTTTCTCTAAGAAATAGGAGGACCCTGTATCTGCCTGGCAGCAGAAATTGTGTGCTAGACCTGATATTTCATGGGTAAGTCTTAAATACACTTAGATGTGAGGTAAATGTTGTTTATCTTCGGAAATAGTCTTTGTTCAAGGTATGAGCAGAAGTGGAACTGTAGCTGTACAGGCAATATGACTGATGAGAAGTGTCTTGAACTGTGATCCCAAATCCTACTGCAGGTAATTATCTGCTTTTGAAGCTCTGAGTCTCACTAGATAGAAATTAGGCATTGTAGTACTGAGCCAGTGGTGTTGAGGCTACTCCAGGGTCAGTCAAGAGAGATAAAATATTGTATTCTAATTTAATGCAAGACAAACCAGCAGAAATCTATTACAATAAGCAAAAAAAAAGCAAGTAACTTTTTTCTAATGTACAGCTCTCTGTATGTCAACTACTGTGTATAAATTGCCAGATAATTCATTATTTCCACAATTTAAACCTCTTTCTTTTCTAAAAATAGGTATGTCCTTTTGTTAAACAGACAGTAATGTAAAATACTGCGCCTATATTTGTCAGTGTATTCCTAGAACTTGATAATCAACCTGGAAAACTTAGGCATGACCTAAGAGAATTTTTCTTTTTTCAACTCTGTTGAGTTCTAACTTTCCTATCAGTTCTACCGTGAAATGACAGACAATCACAGCTTTAAGTTACCCACTTCATAAATACATATTCTGGAAATATCTATATCGCATACTGCAGTAATCTTTAAAAAAAAGGTTCATCTTTTTAAAATTGTTCTCTTATATTTTTTTTTAACCAGTATTAAATAAGCTGTAATTTGCCAGGAAATGGTAGAATTATAGGTATCATTAGAGATAGCTACTGGATTAAAAATAGTAATTAATAATTTTGACTCCTGAATTTATACAGAACCTCTATGTGCACATTTCCTTCTGGAGAAAATGAGATTTAAGAATGTTTCTCCTGCCAAAATGACACAGATACTTGTTTATTGTTATCTTCAGCCCAGAGAAAAGAAGGCTGCGGGGAGACCTTATTGCTGCCTTTCAGTACCTAAAGGGGGCCTATAAGGAAAGTCAGGAACAGACTTTTTAGTGGGGCCAGCTGTGACAGGACAAGGGGTAATGGTTTTAAACTAAAACAGGGTAGGTTTAGACTAGATATAAGGAAGAAATTCTTTACAATGAGGGTGGTGAAACACTGGAACAGGTTGCCCAGAGAGGTAGTGGAGGCCCCATCCCTGGAAACATTCAAGGCCAGATTGGACGGGGCTCTGAGCAACGTGATCTAGTTAGCAGTGTCCCTGCTCCTGCAGGGGGGGTTGGACTAGATGACCTCTGGGTCCCTTCCAACCCAAAACATTCTATGGTTCTATGATTCTGTGATCTTGTGTATCTCTTCTTCCAGTAGCTGTTTTAAGTGCACAAGTAAAGTAAGATAAGAAACACTGACCATCTTCCTTTAATGATAAAAAACACCAAGCTTTTATTCTCAGAGTTCTTCAATATGATTATGCTTTCAACAGTACTGATAATGTACTCAAAGATAATTTTTTTTTCCTTATTAGTAGCACCTTTGGGGAACATTAATCTCTGAATAATTGAGAAACACTGGTTGAGCTGTTAGTTTTAAATGACACATTAGTAGCTGTCATTTAAATTGATAGTTAGAGCTGCAATTGAGAGTAATGGTCAGAAGGTAACTACTCTGTCATTGAGTTTTTACTGTTTTATTAAGTTACTGATCCAATGCAACTCTGCGCCTGGCTGTGGTGTATAATCATAAGCTATCAGAATCTTTTTACCATACAAGGGCAGAAATTGTGATTTTAATCCTTCCTATCATAAAGCTTCATATTCTGGTTTGGTTTGTTTCTGCTGCCCAGTTCTGTTTTGATACGTGGATGGATATCCTTTCTTTTGGTCTGTCTGTCTTTCTGTCATCACGTCTGTACAATTTGCTGTGTGACCTTCAATGTGGGGCTCCCTCAATTGCTTAGACCTTGCAAAGAATCAATAATCATTTCTTGCATAGAAAGCAAATAGAAAATATTCTACAGGAAGACCTTCCATATTGTGGCACAAAGCTCAGTGCTTTTAAAATTTTTTCAGTAATGTTTTGTTTTGGTCTTGTGTTTTGCAGAGACAAATATATAACTTTGAATTATTTTAATTAATTATGACACTCATAAATGTTATGCAAAATGGAGGAAAAGACACTTACTCTTTAAATTCTGCATTGTTTCCATATGGCATTAAAAATGACCATTCTTGAACAGCTCGTCATATTTGCTCTTTTCACTATTTATGGACGTAGTGTAATTATTAAAACTGCTACTTGTGCTCTTATATTTGTAGAGACATTTATAGCGAGCATTCTGTCAAAATTTGGTATTGGACCACTGTGAGTGCTGACATTTGAATGCTTCCACTAAAATACTCAGGTTTACTTCAGACCTGTATTTTATAAACAGAAGCAGCCGTAGAAATTTTAGGTTACTGAACTGACTGAAAACATGGGTGCTGCCAATTTTTTTTTATCAGTAATGGTCTGAACCCTCTGCTTATTGATGTATGACTAATTGTTGCTGGGTAGGAATAGAAACAACAGTAGAATTTAGTTTAATAGTTGGGCATAGTTTTAACATTAAATATGTGCTTCATAGACCTTGTCTCAAATTTGGTTTTGTCTGGGCTACAATTCTCTTTTTAGGATAATTAGTCATATACTTCCAGATTTTCAGATCTCCCTACTAAATTTGTAGTTATTATTACAATTAATAAAAATATGTCTAATATGGAGTCTCAAATTAAACACATCAATGTAATGTAGTAAGGCTTATCAGATCTGCTCATCCTGTGACATTATTTGCACAGTGAGTTTTCTCTCTGCACCTGAATAAATCTGGATTATTTTCTTTCCCCGCTTTGAGTCCTTTGCTTCATACAAGAATAAAATGTGCACAAGTCAGGGAAGATTTACCTCAATAATTTCTGAAATAAGTGGTATAACACAGGGGACAGTTTAAAGCTCTATCTGACAAAGCATCTTAAAATTATTATTTGTATTTATATTAAGGTACTAGATAGAACCATTAAACAAGACCTTTCCTATTCAGTTTATTAATTGCTAGGGCAGGGTCCCATGCTCTGGGGCTCCAGAATTAATGTATCATGATTACTTCACATTAATTTTGTAACTGTGGAATGTGAAATCATAATTAAACCTTTTTTTATGTTGAATCTGTTAAGCAGTGCAGTAATCAAGTGTTTATCTCTGAGGGAGAACCATTTTGTCATTTTCTAACATACAGGAGCTGAATATCAAAAGGGAGTTTTCCTCTATTGCATCTAATCGATTATTTCAGTAGGGAATGTATGCTAGATTCATTTTGGGTTTATGACCACAAGCCACCTTCTGTGCCAGTAAGAACCAAAACTAATGTTGTGGCTAAATGTGGGTGTTCAAGATGGGCTGGAATCTATTTCACATGAACTATTTCTTGGTCCTTCCTGAGGTTTTTGTGAAGATTCAGCTGATCTCAAAGAAGATATGAACCTTACTGTCTGATGAGGAGGTCATAGTTCAAAGAATGACATAGTGTGCTCAGGAGGCTGGCATTTTGTGCCCCTATTTTTTTTGCTTGTTCCTCACAGTGATCCTTTCTATTCGTGCTGCTGGGCCACAGGTTGAGGCCCCTGCTCAATACAGTGCCTCTCTCTTCCCTGGTCCAGCAGTGACTCCTCAAATGGGAGGCTGAACTAGATGACCTTCCAACCAACATTTCTGTGATTATATCCCTTTCTTTTCTTGGGAATACCAAGGCAGTGATAATTTTAGTTGATTTCTTATGAAAAGGTATGAAAATTTCTTCTATCAGGAGATAGCTGAGTCCAATGAGATTATATTTATTTTTAATTCATAGACCAGACTCTTCAAGACATTACGGTCACATTTTGCAGATATGAGAAGAGAAGAATATCGTTTGGACCCCATTTCTACTTCCAGAATGGAAATGTGAATTGTCGCTGAATCACAGGCTGTAGTGTGTAAGTGATTTTCCTTTTGAGTACAGTTAGAGGCATGCTGTCTGTCATTGTCAATACTTTTATATTCAATAGGAATAAAAAATATGACTATTTTGTGTTTTGGAAATGCTGTGATCAGAGTTCTCTGGGAATAGCGGTGGAGTGTTTTTAGATTAGTTCCCTTGTCCACCAGGATACCGAGATGCTGTGATTGCTGCATCATTGTACACTGCGTGTTGCTGTGAAGACACACAATTCAGGGTCTGCATCCTTTGCTACTTTTGTGGAAAAACATTTAAACAGTAGGACTGGTGAAGTAGAGTGTGCTCCTAGCTATTCCTAATTTTTTACTGAATATTCTGGGATAGTGTCATCATGTTCCTGTCCTTTGTCTCCCTGCTAAACAGAGACATTGGTGCCTGCTCTATTTAAACAGTTTAATGTTCTCAGTATGCTAAATCATCCTTCAGAGTTCTGGGCAATATCTAGAACAAAATAAAAACTCATCTACATGTTGTAAAGAAAGATATCATATCTGAAGTTCTTTTAATAAGAAATTTACCTAGACTGTTCTTTATTAATCTGAAGTGATACTTTAAGGTCATATGGTACTGTGATGGTGACTGTCGGGGAAGAAATTGAAATAAGTGAATAATATATAAGCATCTCCTGACAATTTACATTTTACATCTGGCAGCCTGGGCTCTAAGTACAAGGCCTACTAGCTATTCTAGAATTAACCAAGGGAATGCAAAGGGAATGCATTAAATTAAGTTAAAAGAAGTGTTGGCTTAGCTGTCATTAATGTGTAGAATTATTTTCTGCTGCATCATTCCTACAAACACTGCTAATTCATTACATCTTGGCTCTGTAAAAATACTAGTAACTTGGTCACAAATGTTGCTGCTTTTCTTTATTTAGAATGATTCTCTTGACTTTCCAAAATAATTTTGGCAAAGGAATACAAATACTGTGTTAACACACCACCAGCCTTGTAACTGCAAGACATCACAGAACCTTACATTTATTACCAGCTGTATACTCACCGTTTTTTCCTGAATGTTATTTTCATAATAGACAAACACAGAGAAAACCTATCTTGCACACTTTAATGGAACATGACAGTAGCAGTTAAGCCTGCATAGCAATAATTATCTCTACCCAGCATCACACTCAAGTTCTTCCTTTGAATTGCAACTAAACTGATAGCCATTCTGTTCATTTGCAGCAATATAGGCCAAGCCATCTAAGCAGTTGAAATTATTTGGCAGTATTCCATTTCATATTTCAGTTAAGCTTAGTACTGCATAGCATTCTTATTAAAAAAAAACAAAAAAATGACAAAACCCACAAACATGAACCATACAGTACCAACAGGATATTGGGAGGGTTGATTGAGAAAACTGTGTGTTAACAGGGATTTGCCCTCAAGTGAGATTTTTTGTATTTAAGTTCTATTGGGATTGATAAAAGACCCAGTGCTACCCAATATTTTCAATAATCACCTGAAATGATGAAAAAATATGAAATAACTTCTCGTAAACAAAAGCAAGTGGCATAAAAAATGGAGGTATGATAAATAATATTGCCAAGAGAGCTGATACACAAAGTGATACGGACCGTTTGGTAGCTGATTAAAGTGTATTTTAACAATGCCATATGTGCAGTAACACATCTAGGGACAACAGTTCATATGGTATATACGCTGTGACCAAATAACTAGGCATGTGTTCTCAGCATAAAGGTTTGCCAAAAACAAAGGATAATTACAATAATTTCAAATAAAAATGGAATACTGGGGTTCAAGAATAGAGTAACATTACTGCTACATAGAAGTGCAGCTAATAACAGAGCAGTACATACATTGTCAAACAGAAAAAAGGAAATTTGAAATTAAGAAACATGCTTTGAATAGTGAGGGTGAAAAGCTGCTCATACAAAATACCAGGTTAAGTGGTGAATTCTCCATTTCTTGTCTTCAAATCAAAGATTTGCCTTTCTAGAACAAATGTTTTGATCAAATTAGGCTCACAAGGGTGAAGTGTAATGACCTATAAATCTTTCTGGCTCTACACATTATTAATATGAATCTGTGGGAACTATGTAAGCAAACATGATCATACACATGGCTTTATCAGTGTTTAATATAATGGAGAGACTTACATTTCTCCACAAAAAGAAAGACATAGAATCATGATGGAGACAGAACAGCCATTAGTCCCTCATTGCTGACGTGACCAAAAATGTCATAGCATAAAATACATGACAGTATGAAGTATAACAACATTATCTTGTTACAGTGACAGACTAATGGTCTGCCTATGCAAAGCAGTGGCTGCAGCAATATGTGACTTCCCCAAATTAAATGGAGGCCAGGCAGGAGAGCTCTGCTCTATGTACTAAGATTTGGCTCATCCATTGATTTACCATTTGTGGCTGGTAAATGTTAGTCATGTCTGATCCATATAAAGGTCATGAGCAATGAGGGGTCCTCAGATTATCATACTATTGCCTGTCCAAGCACTCTACAAGTGACCACAGCACTGTTGGAAACTTCCCACTGAACACATTGCTCCCTGTGTCCTATCCTGCATATGGCATATATAATTAGAAAGGGGTTTGGATGAATAAGAAGCTGATAAAACTCACGTAGATAGATTTAGGTACCATATTCTGCTACTGTGTCTGTCTCAGGACCGTGACAGATTTTCGTTGTGGATAGTTATGCAATAGGAAGTGTGCCATGTATCTGATTGTAGTGTAAGAACAGTCTAGAGCAAGAAAAAAAGATGCCACCCTGAAAATCCTTCTGTTCAGTTTCCACCTAATGCATAAGCCAGGCAAGTGCCTTTCTGTTTCACCTGAAACTACTGATGCCTGCTGATTTACCACAACTGTCCCAGACAAATATCCTAACAATGTGCTTTTTGCCTAGGCTTGATTTTGAAAGCCAGGAAACCAGAACTTCCACATAACTCCCATAATGCAGTAAAGGTGTTCATGATATGCATAGCACACATCAAGACATTTCAAGATGCTGCACAACTTTTTTTGAAAAACACAGCTAGCAGTGGCATTGATGGATATGTGTTCTGTACTGCCCCTGCTGATGGGACTTAATTTTGCAGCAAAGCATGCAAATGTTATGGCACCTGTGAGAGAAAGATGGCAAATTCTTCAGCCATTTTTACTCAATGTTTCTGTGTGTTGATCACTGAATAATAAAGTGTGAGAAACAATTCCTGGAGCAGACACAGGAATGCAGAATTCTCCTCTCCAGATTGGTTGTTCCAACAACAGGGATAGAGACAATATTCTTCTCTCTTGAACTTTTCAGTCCTTTGACTCACGAATCGGCCATTCTCTACTCCTCAGCAATATAATTTGAACAGGAAAGATGATAATTAACCAGTCCATGACATGAGCCTGTCAACATCAAAACACATTCAAGTAGTAAAATCTGCAAGACAAAAAAAACTGTAGAGCAAGCAGGAAAGAGGTCTGGTAGAATCAGAGTACTCTTGCAGAATGAGTGAGATGAAAACCAAAACAAGTCCCTATCTGAAAAATATGATCAATTTTGCTAGAAGGAGTTGAGATCCTCACCCTTTCCTTGAGGAAAAAAATCGACAATGAAAGAGCTAAAACAGGGAAGAAAGGAGTCACCCACTTCAGTACTGGCCTCCTTCACTGAATAGCACTCCAGCCTGGCTACCCCAACCTTGAGGACTAAGGCCATCAGGGCTGTGACCTTCACTGCCAACTACAGCATCAGCTCTGATTAGTACTCCACATACAGTTCTGAATGCACAGTATCAGTACCATATACTGATGGTGAGTTTAGGGCAAGATTGTTAAGGACTAATTATTTGAAAAAATAGTGATGATGACAGATAACGAGTAAAGTACTAAGCCTTGGCAGCAAGTGTGGGGTTGGTGAATGTCAGTATCATAAAGTGCTGTTCTGAAGTTTGGAACTGGCCTGATTTATTGGTCTTTTAATGTTTCCATCACAAAGATCTCTAATTTCTTGGGTTTTTTTAATATAGCCATATACTTAGTTGCCAGAAGGCTTTTGCAGAAGGTCTGGGGGGAAATTACTGACATGTCTTGTCAATCCTGTGTATCCAGTAAAAAAAAAAAAAAGATCCAAACCAAATAAACTAGACAGCTGACTAGAGCCAAGTAAGTGCATCCTAGAAGTAAGTGGCTTCCCCTCACCTAAAACACACACCATGACAACTAGGTTTTCTTCAAATTAAACTTTCTCCTTGTTCTAAAGGACAACATAAAAGGTGTGATAGGAGCTGGATGAAAGCAGAGGAAATTATACAAATCCGGGTGATGGAAGCACCAGAAAAGCTGAGAAACTGTGGAGGAGCTGCAACATGATCACTGAGGGGAAAAAATGTCAGCACTCATGATAAAGCTGTGGAAGTGGGTAAAATCGGATCAGCTTCAGTCTAAACACTTAAAAGAAATGCCGACTTTCTGCCACTAGAATCTGAAGAATAAAGAGACAGATGGAGAAAACACTTTCTTGTGCGTCGAGATAAAGTCAGGGAGATCACTTACCGATTGCCATCATGGGCAAAACAGACTCATCTTGGGAAAAATAAATGTATTGCAAATTAGAATAAATTTGTGTAGTGAGAAAAAAAAAAAAAAAAAAAAGATAAAAATTAAAACAACACCTGAACACCTTCTCCTCCCCTCTGTTCCCCTGGCTCAGCTTCACTCCTTCACTCCTGATGCCTGAGCAGTGCTGGGGACTGAGGGGAAAATACAGTCAGTACCCGGTGGTTCATCACAGATGCTCCTTCTCTCTCATGCTTCTCCCCTGCTCCAGCATGGGCTTGCCATGAGCCACAGTTCCCTCAGGATGTATCCACCTGCTCCAGCATGGAGTCCTCCATGGGCTGCAGGGGGACAATCTGCTTTTCCATGGTCTTCTCCACAGGCTGCAGGGGAATTTCTGCTCTGGCCCCTGGAGCACCTCCTCTGCTCCTCCTTCTCTGACCGTCCTCACTCTTTCTGTTCCCTCCTCATCTCTCTGTCTGGTGTTTTGCCCTTTCTTAAATACATTTTCCCAAGGTGCTGCCACTGTGGCTGGAGGCTGAGCCTGGGGTGGGGTGGGTTGGAACCGGCTGGAACCGGCTGTGTCCGGCCCGGGGCAGCCCCGGCCTCTCCTCACGGAGGCCGCCCTGCAGCCCCCCCGCCAGCACCTGGGCACGTAAACCCCGTATAGCCCCACATCTAGTTTCTCTCTGCCTTCCTGTACAGACCTGGCCCAAAGTTCACTGTTCAACACAACAACTGTGATTCATTCAAACGACGTTTTAATCAGATCCTATAAAATCCACCCAAATAAGCTAGCCGGTTTCCTTACATCTTGCTCTGCCTTTTTCATAAATTCTAGTAAATATTTGAATTGATTCCACAATGAAAGACTGGATCATTTTTATTGTACTGCATATGATTCTTGCCGGTATTTTATATGAAAAGAGCTAACAGCATTTTATTTTTTCTGATACATTATTTTGACACAAATATGCTGACAGAAAACGTTATCATATTAGCTTGCAACCTCGAAAAACAGCAAGCACCAAACAGAGAAGAGACTGTAGTCTTCTGGAAGCTCTACCAGCAAAAGGTATTATCGATAAATACTAGAGGGACTACCAGTTGTGAGGGCAAGGGTTGAACAGCCTGCATGAGATCTGAAGTGCCGGGAGGTTGTTTTACTGAGAAAACTCACATATTGTATCATAGCTACAGCTTTAACCGCAGATGTGCATTGGAGGTTATGGATCATATCACCACGCACAACAGGCCGCCAGAGGACATCATCTATGGCTTCCTCGTCAGGCTCACTGTTTAGCTGAAAGAGGCTAGGATGCTACCTACCAAACTCTAAATCCTTTGTGTTAAAAACAACATTTTGGCCCTTATTATAATGGATGTATTATCGTTCTTCAGCAAAGCTTTATAAAACATTGCTGGGTTGTTGGCTGGGTTGTTATGGGACTATAACTAGGGACACAAGCCACTCGTAAGGTGGATCGTCAGGCTGAATCAGTAATACAGTATTTCCAAAATGCACTTTTTTATTTTTGAGTTTTGGAAGTTAAATGAGATGCATCTACTAGAGCTGGAGTGAACATTTTAGTCTTAATTTTAATTCTCTAGAAACTATAATTTTATACCCACAAAGTACATCGGCACTTTAAATGCATATTATTTTTTATATATATATATATATATGTAAAAAACATATACATTTCAACATTTGTAAAAATAATTTTAATATCTAGACAAACATACTACTCACAGAGGAGGTCTATCATGGAAAGAGATTTTCACGATAGTTTAGACACAAGTCAAGCTGGTGTGGTAGAACATGTTCTTCATTCACAATTCCTAGCAAATGGACCTTTAATTAGACAAATTCTGCAACACCTGTTATCTGGACAAGCCTCACCACCTTTCATAATGTTGTCATGTAAACCAAAAGAATGGTGATTTGGCATCAACACCTAGTCAGGAACTCTGTGATTTATTAAGAATTGTATGAAAGCTAAAAACGATCTCACCAGCAGCTTTTATTGCCCTTGACAAAAATCCTAAGGACAGGAATCTGAAAGAGCCGACCATAAATTGCCCTCTTTTTTGAACATCTTCATAGATAATTAGTACAATCACAGGTCTGTCCCTTCCATTGTGAATATTGTGAAAGACAAATCTTTCAACAGTAATGCTAGCCAGCAGTCTGATACAGTAAGAATATAATATTTGTAACTCCATAGTTCTGCAGTGCCGTTTCAATAACTCTCCCTATTTTTTCCCTTTAGGGCTACTGTTCTCAGTGTAATTCGAGCAGGGAATGGATGAGTTAAAATCTGGCATCACAAATGGTATTTGCATTAAATCACTGTCCTGTTTTGTCTGTAAGATAAAATGATTTTTCTGGATTTCATCTGGAGCAAATATTTGCCTTTAAGATTCTTTTCCTTCTCAGAGAGATGTGGAGTGCCTGTGGCAAACATGTATTGCAACAGTCTGTGGTGCTGCTTTGTCCTTGAAAGCGGCAAAAGGCGTGTGAGTGTATTGATGTGAAGGGTAGATGCAGTCAAACCCTGGTTGAAGAGACTGTCATCGTTACCAACCTTGTGACTGGGAACACGTATACCTCCCCAGCCAGTGGCAAAAAGAGAATTAGAGTTCTCTTGGCTGCTTGTCACTCTGGCTGACATTACCTCCATGTCTTATAATTTGTTCTGAATATTAAGAAAACAGAAACTTTACTAAACATTTTTATTACTCTTGATGGTGACAGCCATTCAGGCATATATTGCTATCTGTCTCACATGGTTGAGAATCTGAAACAGAATAGGTTTTGTTGCCCTAACATTAGTTACTTTTAGGTAATCTGTCAAAATATTGTCTTTTGAGTTGCTGTTTCTTTATCCAGAAGCACAGTCTACTTATGCCTTTGCTTCTGAATGTAAACAAATCAATCTGTCTCTCACAAAAGAGTATAGAGAAGCCTGTAAATTATCCCTTGTGGAAGAAACTTAAAAGAAAGAGACAACTGAAATAACCTAATAAAGACTGAATTGGTATGAAAAAATAATATTTTCCCCTGGTACTGGAGCTATCAGCAGAAAAATGAGAACTTTAATGAATTGTGTTCAGACCCAAATGGAGGATGTCAGCGATGGGAAGGCAAATATTTTTGTTTATATTTTTCATTATGGAGTAGTAATATTGACTCAAGATGAGCAAAAAGATACTATAAATACATATGAAAGACATTTACAAGAAATTCTAGGATCATAGAATCATAGAACCATTTAGGTTGGAAAAGACCTTTAAGATCATCGAGTCCAACTGTTAATCTAGCACTGCTAATCCACCACTAAACCATGTCTCTAAGCACCACATCTACCCATCTTTTAAATGCCACTTCCCTGGGCAGCCTGATCTGATGCCTGACAACCCTTTTGGTGAAGAAATCTTTCCTAATATCTAACTTAAACCTCCCCTGGCACAACCTGAGGCCATTTCATCTTGTCCTATCGCTTGTTACTTGGCAGAAGAGACCAACTTCCACCTGGTTACAGCCTCCTTTCAGGTAGTTGTAGAAAGCAGTAAAGTCTGCCCTGAGCTTCCTGTCATCACAGTGCATTATGCTGCAATTTCATTCTTCTTGCCCATCTCTTCCTTTGTAATTCGTTCACACAACAAAGCTAGAAACTTCCTGCTCCTGCCTAACCTTGCATCTTACCTGGATTAAAAAATAAAATGAATCATTGGGATATGCCTACAGTGAAGACCACAATAGGCATGCCCGTTCCAACTTTAACTTAGCTCACATACAATCTTGCTGCAGCAGTGTGACAAATTACACCTCCCAGACTTGCATGTGCAGTGCCTATATTGACTCTAATTCTTGACCTGACTCACTTAGAGCTAGAGTGGGTGTCCCTGCACAATACTTCCTACCTGAGGTGCCGACTCCTTAGCACTGACCCTGTGAAGACAGTGGCTGCTGCTTGCCTGCAAATGAGAGAGGTCTTCTCTGACCCATACAGAGCTTTGCCAGGCAAAACATTAGGTCAAACAGTACTCCGGTTCAACAACTTAAGTAACCACCATGCAGCACCCAGTGATCTCTCCAACTAAGCATCAAATGAAAAAAGGAAAATTAAAATAATTTTCTGATGGCAAATGTCAAGATAGCACCAGCAGTTTTACAGGGAGGTGCTGCAAAATTTTTTGTGATATAAAGAGATGTCTTACTTGATCACTGAATACTTACAGGAAAACTGTACGTCATATGGCAAGAAAAAAAAATCAAAACCAAAATTGTTAAATTTCACAGAACTTGGACCATGACACTGTCTCTGTATCTTTGTGACAACACGGCAATGGACATTAATCAGATTTTAATTAAACATTGCTGTCATACAGATCTGACACATTAAGTCACCCACAGATCAGTTAACTGAGTGTTCAATACCACTGTGCAACTAATATGACTGAATATGATACAAAGAAGTCAGATAATACTTTCATAATGAAAAAAGAAATATTACTCTGATTTTTCTTTTTTTTTGGTGGTGCTTGTAAAAGATATTCCCTCAATATCCTACACAAGTTTTGAATATGTTAAATCTATTAATAATTTTAAAATATTACTGGCGTAGTCATATGGTAAATATTCCTTGTATTTGTGCAGGCAATTGTCTATAAAATTAATATTTTAAAGTGTAATGTACTTAGGTTGACTTCTGAAGATTTTGAAATATTCTGCAATGGTGAAATGTGGTTATATCCAACACGGATTTTGGATCAAAATATCCCCTAAGCAGTAGAAATCAATATAGAGCACTAGAGTTTACTTGGCACATGGTGTGAAGCAGTGGTTAAGAAAGAAAATGTGATTCTTAGATAAATAGAAAGAAGAATAAAAAATTGAGGTACAGAGCTATTTTTGATTCTCTATGATATTAGTGAGACCTGTACTGTGTTCTGTTTTATGAGTTCATTTTAAAGCAGCATTGACATATTGGAAATGGCTTTAAAAAGAGCTACAAGAATGATGGAAGTTCTGGGGAAAAAAAAGCCTTTACAGCGAGATATTAAACTAGCTCAATCAATTTAGCTTAACGAAATTAAGGTTAAGAAACAACCTGATCATGGTCTATAAATACAGATACTTCCAACACCGGAGGGAATATTAATCTATCAAAGACATTAGAGACCTAGAGCCTGAACACGGAGCATAGGTCAATTGAGACTAGAAATGAAACATGCATTTTTACAGTGAATCATCACTAACCAACAGAACAAGTTACCCAGATGAGTGAGAAGTGTTCAAATAAAGATTATATGCCTTTCTGAAATATATGTCCTAGCTGAAACAGAAATACTGGGCTTGATGTGCCATTCAGGAAAACCAGAAATGTTAATGCATAGGTCTCTTAAAGCCTTTGTATTTAGTCAGTTCTTTGTTTCTTTCTGTGATGGGACTCTGATCCCAGTCTGAAATCCACACGTACACTGTATAACAGCATGGCTTTCTTTGGACTGCAAATGAAGCTCGTCTGTCCTGTGGCCTGGGGTCTTTAGATTGCTTCTGGGGGCAGATGCACCCCTCACTGTTGCTACAGTCTCTGATTCCATTGTCAAAAAGTTATTTTTCAGAATGTAGAGACAACATAGGGTAGGCAAAGAGATTCAGTTCTTTCGCTGCTGAGTTTGTTTGGCGGATTTTATTTTCAGTGTACACAGTAAATGGGACCTTCCAGGAGAACAAGTTAAACTTTAAAAGTTTTTATGTAATTACACATTTTTCAAATACCTTACGAATATCCAGGTGTAAATGAATCTAAATTATGAACCTGTGTTATATATAATTATTGAGCAGGTAACGGGCTTTGTTGCAAACCAGTTGCAATATCAGACTTTGTTTGTAAAATTAATTTTATCTTTCATTGCTGGAAGTGCATGAAATATTAAAACAACTTTCCTAGTAGGCTTTGTTCTGTAGTGTATTTCCAAACAAGGGAAAGATGACAAGACATCACTGTCACCCATTTTTAGATAGTCACCATTTATTTGTCTTAGGGACAGAGACAGAAGGAAGATTGAGGACTATTATGCTTTATTTCTTGACTAAAAATTGCAGAAAGTGTAGGAAATTTCTTGAAAAATGTCATTCACCATACTGATAGTCTACAGGTTATCACAGCTTTTTTCTTTTCTTTCCCCAGGGTCACACTAGACTTTTTTTTTATTTTATTTTTTACATTTCCTCTGGTAGAATAGAATTTCTAGCTGAACTTCTTTCTTCTGAGCTGCACTGTCTTTCTTGCACTTCTTTAGATCAGGGGCAGATGAACCAGGCAACTTGAGAAGACAGATACCACTCCAATGCATATTTATTACAACGCAGTAAAATTGTTCTGCTATCAAATCTTGGCTCCCAATATGGTTTGGACAAAGGTACTCACTTGAGTAACATTAGAATAGGATGTCTGCCATGGCTGCTTTCATGAGACAGAGGGAGACTGTCTTTTGTTTCACCTCTCAGTGATGTGCTTCAAAATCTCTCCCACATGTCTCTTTTACCTATGTCTTCCTTTTCACCTTACTGGTGTCTATCTCACTAATTCTAACTCTAAAATTTCTGTTCACATCTTCCTCACTCCAATACCCCCTATATGCATACTATTTCTTTTTCCCATATTTCCTCTCCTGCTTTTCTGTCACCTTGTCTTCTGTCCGACTGCTGGTGTCCCATGGAGTTAGCTGGTTCCTCTTTGTCCTACAGTTCGGTCTTTAAAACTTGTAAAACTACTTTGGTGTTGCACACTAATATGAATTATTTACAGAATGTGTCATCAATGGGTGAAATTAATTACCACTGAAATTCTCTTTATATTACTGAAGTTGTTCTTACATGCAGCAACAAGAAGGCTGGCTTAGTATTTTAAATATCATAGATACTTTCACCCTGGAGGATAACAAAGCATAGAGGCACCATTCAAAAACACAGGAGAGAAAAATGCAGGTTGTATAATGAAGCAATTTTCTTTAATAAACAAGATAAAGACACATGTGCCTCTTGAGTTCATTCCCACTAATACTAACATGAGCAAAGCAGAAAAAATCATGACTTGTTATGCTTCTTTCCTTTGATTCCCCCAGGCTATTATTTCAACAAATTGTTTTTAGGGGGAGGCAATATGGATTTTAATATGAATTATGGATAAATCTGAAATGTGGGAATTAGGGTGAAAAGTATATTTATTTAAATTTTAGGCAAATACAAGACAAGAGATTCAAGTTTTCTAATGTACTGTATCATAAAGTTGAGGGGCTGCTGAATCTTGAAGTGAGACATTCAAGAGTGTTAAGCAGAATAGTAAATAGAGCTGCTCCTTAGCTTACAGCCTAATGTAACTCTGCTGGGCTTGTTACTAGCTTTCCACTGAAGAAAAGGAGAGAAAAACTTTTCTGTGTGCATCACTTAGGGTGAACAGAATATATTTTTCTTTTTCTTTTTTTTTTTGTACAACACCTTATATACCTGGGTCAGTATGGAAATAAAAATATACTGGATATGTGCATTGTAGATTCTTACTGTTACTATTGAAAGCAGTGTTTAGGAAAAGCTCTTGATAACACTCCATGCCTCACAGTGCCAGGGAAACTGAGGCTACTGGTACAAAAGCAGTCCTTCATTTTATGCAGATTTTTGTGGGATGTTTAGTGCCATCAGCATCAGGGACAACTTTATCAGGTCTTCTCCAACGCCCGCTCTATTTGTCTCACTACAGAGCTATCTTGTAGAAAATCTGTTGGTTCTAGGGGCCTGGGTATTTCAAAGCTTTTGCTTGCCACAGAGCCACCCCCTGTGCTTTCACACCCTTTACACTGATTGTCAAAAATGCTTTATAAATAATTCAGAAGGTAAAAAGAAAAAAAAAGTTAGGCTTTATAGGAAGCATTTTTTGTTTCTCAGAGGAAGGGGAAATGGAGAGGTGTTCCAGCCCATTACACTAACACAAAGGCACATCTAGTTTTTCACCTATTTAAAAGGTTGCAAGGACAAATAAACTAGTAAAAATAATTAACATGCCTGAAAAATCAGCAGATAACAGGTGCTCACACTAAATCTAGCCTTTCATGCATCCTTGGTTCCTTCCAATTCTTTCCCTTTGCACTGGTAGTACAACCACAGGTCTGCTGTCCCTCACTATCAGAGTTTGATTTCTGATTTCCAGCTTTCAGAGTCAGGAGGCAGTGAATGTTGATTCCAAACCTAGTGAATAGTGCAAGCTGTGCACATGATTTTCAAGCAGCAGGTTTCCCTACCTTGGACTTTTAGAAACACAGTTGACCAAAGCAGTGGTTTTCAAGCTGTAGTTTCTAGATCCTAAGGTTATAGCTTATCAGTAAATTAAGCAGCACCAGGGCCCAGGACGAAACATTGGTATATGCTTGTTCATGTTGTTAAATTGTTAGTAGAGTCTTAGGCATGGTTTGAGGTCTCCCCACATCAGGGACATTTCCTAATAGGCAGCCAGGAGGTAGCCACCCTATATAGAAAGTGGGTGAGAATATTTTGCTTATGGATGCCAACTGACAGGCCAACCGACAGTCCTTGCATCATTTTATGTACTGGTATAGATTTAGTCCAAGAACTCAAGGATTGTTATATAAAAGGTAACTAATAAAAAGAAGTTCATTGTCAGAAGACTAGGATTTTCTGTAGATTTTTAAGGGAAGTATGAATAGAAAAAGACAGCAAACACTAATGCAAAAGGAGTTTGAAAACTTATTAACACTTTTGTTTCTGATTTTGGTGTGTTTTCTCACTGTATGCAAGATTTATCCCTCACAGCATCAAATTTGTCTAGCTCAGGTAAATTGTGTGTACATACAGTGTCTCAGACAAGAGAGACTTGTGGACAAACAGTGCTTTAAAAATACATGCACGCATACATACTCATAAAATATAACTCAAATTTAAAAGATGGCATATTAACACAACAATCTCTATTCTTTGTTGTTAATGACCAATTTCGATGTTGGTGAAACTGAGATAATTCTGGTCTTTCCCTTCTTTTTTGATTCTAATGTTTTGTTCCTTTATGTCAAGTAATGAGGAAAGACCAGGGAACCCCCAAAAAGATGATGGAGAATGAAGTAAACACTAATACTTTTAATGGAATACTTGGACTTCATTTATATCACTCATATTTTTGTTGGAAGACCATATAAAAACTAATTATAACAGTTAAAAAATATGTAAAGATGAGGTTAAAGTGGAGCTATCTTATGGTAGTGTACCAGACATGTCACAAGAAAGGTGACAGAAGATAAAAAAAATGCTGTGGTTCAAAGATCCAGACCCTGGAGCCCTTAATTAAAGAGTAGATCAGCAAAAGGCAAAGCACTATTCTGATAACTATAGAGAAATCTCCCATGTTTGATCACTTGCAGGGCAGGGAGCTGCAGAATTCCACTACTCTACAAAAAATAAGGTAGGCAGACATAACATTTGAAAAAGGAGGAGAGTGAATACCAGCATTCACTGACAGGCTTTTAATCATGGTTGGTACAATTAAAAGCTTCACTGAGATCACAGCAAGAGATCTGTGAAGTAAGATCTGAAGTAAGGAACAGGCTGCTGAACATAAATCACTCAAGTTTTTCATCAGCTATTAACATAAAGTAAAATGCTTCTGATACTGCTTTTGTATATAGCAAAAGCCATTATCTCCTCACGGTTAGATTGTGATCTTCAGTCTTTTGGTGTTGTTAATGGTGTTCATCTCGCCCAACGTCACACATCTAACAGTCAGGTATCTGACTGTGTGCTAGTTTACTCTAGTTTCCCAGTGAAGGAGAGAAATAGGTACTTCTGGGGAACAGTTAGTTTTATCCTAACATAGATGAAGTCAAAATAATGGGAAGATCTGATGGCATTTTTCAGTGTCAAAGGAAGTCCTGGGAAAAGACCAGTGCTATCTCCACAGAAACCTGGTGTACACAAGGAGTTCTGTGTTTCTCACCCTTTGCTCCCACAGTGTTCCCAGTAAGAGCTGCTCTCTGCAGGCGGCAAGGTGCACTTCAGCTGAGCACTCACGCTGGCAAGAATCCTCTTTGGTAGAGACAGCGGAGGGGAAAGACTGGTATGTAGGTGGTACTGGAGGACAAAAGTAAGAGTCCTGAGCGTGTGTCTTTCCATATAGCAGCATGAACACCTTTTAGCTTGATCTGGTATAAACTCTGAAGAGTCCTGCGGTAACTTCAACCCAAGCCCATGTCCTTTCTCCTCGATGCCTCAGTCTGCCTGCATCAGCCTCACCATGTCTGAGGGCCTCTCCATAGCCTCCAGCAGCCAGGCACATGTTTGTTGCTTTCATTTTGAGTGTTCTGGAAGAGGACATTGGGCAACTGCGTTAGGCTCCCTCATGATTGTTGCAGATGAGGTTTTTAGAAAAAGAATAGAAATGCTTACTGATCTTAGCAGCCTAATTGTGATAAAAGAAATACACTCCAAGAAGTCTAAGGCTGCCATTTCTAATCTTAAACTTGTGGTCATCTGGAGACCATGACACAATTTTGTTCCACTTGAAACATTCAAAGGGGAAACAAGATTCCGTGCACTCGATTGCATGCTGATACAATGATTGTAGAGTATTGTCACTCTGGCTGATGTCAGTCTCATTAGCGTTATCAAAGACCCACCGAAAAAAGTCAGAAAAGCATGTGGAAGAGCATCTCTATCAGCTTTCCTCTTTCAGCTATCACCTGCTGAAACTCCACAGAGCTACAATGACGATAACATTCTTCTAAGGGCTAAGGGAGGCACGCAATTCCTACGAATAGGAAAGCCATCCTGTAGTACAATCCATACTTGTAATGACTGTACATTACTCACACAATTATGGCATTGAGCCATTAGTATTTGATCACTGAACAGGAGTTGTTACAATGAGAAGAGGTTCCTTTTATGTCCTTCTAACTACTGGCTACAAAATTCTTTTAAGAATAAAAACTCTTCATCATATTTATGTATCTCTCTCAATCATTTCCCTTGCCTTCCCCCCGGCCTCCCCCCCGCCCCGACCTGAGCAGAGGAGGAAAAACAGAAAGGATTGAGCAGAGCAGTAATGTTTCTAGTGAAGGGATGAGGCTGGAGCAGCAAACCAGAGATTTTGGGAATTTCAGTTTTAAGCTAGCAATATCTTCTCTCCATTCCTTCCTACCCTGAATGTGAGGAGCTTCTCTCCAGCAGCATCACTAATTTCCAAATAAAAATGCATTATGGGTACCATTCTGTAGTTACTTCTTTTATAGATTCACCAGCATGGGAACATGATAACATCAGAAAATTATGTTACAAGCTCTGTGCTGAATGTCTAGTGGGAAAACAAAGTGAATATAGCTTGCCTCAAAATGACTTGCATTAGTAGGGTCTATCTAACCACAATTTTCAAAGCTATATTATGATTCTTTGACTCAGTCTCATAAAATATGACACTTCCATTTGAGCTAAGTAAAGTTCTTATTCTAAAAATCTCAAATTATTAAAAAAAAAATAATAAATGAGCGAAGCTTTAAGAAAGTGAGATTAAGACCTTGGACCTTGTCCTGGCAATATTTTTGCAAGGAAATTACATGCATCATTCCACACATTTCACAAAGTTGTGTAAGGTTGAGTACATACTTGAGTCTACATAAAATAAAGAGCTGAATTTATTAACTTGGGTATTTAACTTGATGTTCTGTGAGATATTCTAAGATTTGCAGGTCTCATAATTAACACTTGCTAATATGAATATCTTGCCCTAGGTCATACAGGAATGCAACCTACTTACACACTCACCTCATTTTTTAAAGTTCAGTTTTTCCATTCCAGATGAATCAGGAAATTAAGCATCTCAAAGAAAATGACATAGTTTTCTGTGATGTAGAAAAAATAGACCTAGTGACATTTTAGGTCCCCAGGTTCTCCTAGATGGCTTTCAGTTTACAGTCCAGAAATGAAGAGGCTTGTTTTAAGTCTTGTTTCTTATCTGTCAGACCCATGCAGAGATTTTGCATATGCTAAGGTGTTTAAAATGGTACGAAATTCCTGTATTTAGACTTCTAAGTATTACTGAGTTTAAATATTTAGTTTAGAAAATCAGAGAAATATAAACCATGGAAATTCAAATTCTTACATATAATTTGGACCACAAAAGGCTTGTCTGGTGTTTTTTTTCATGTCACATAACAATCATCAAAAAACCTCATATGCAGAAGAAGGAGAACTTGGTGGATTCAGTTTTACTGTGATACGTAGCAGTGGAAGGAGCACTTCCAAAAATATTGTCTTTTTTTTTTTCCCACTAAGAATGGAAATTCTACAAGCCACTATGTGACAGTCTGAACATGTCTGTCTTTGAACACCTGCAGTACTTTCAATATGTGACATGTATGGCATATTGTTTCCTGGTTTTATTAAGTATTTGCATTTTATTCCAGTTCAGACTGTCTGTTTTGATGATGGACATCTTTGCTACTTTTGCTTATAAGGCTTCTCTGTTGGTTAAGAGTAAGAAAAAAAATAATCCTGGATGTATTTTCCTTGATATGGTCCATTTTGGGCTGATGAGAAAAATAATCAGCCAAAATCCTGAAGTAATAATAATTTTAACCGTTTTCATTGTCTCACCGCTCACTGACTGAGAGCTCATGCTTAAATGAGATATGACCTAGGCTGCTTTCTGGTTTGGAACAAAATTCTGAAGTGTCCTATAAAAGATTTCAAAGATCGCTCATGAAATCTGTTACCTGGAGATGAATACATTCAGCACTATGTCAGCCAAATATTAGATCATCAGCTTCAGCAGGCAATGGCTGCAAGCTTTTTTCTTTCCTGCTCAGTGGAATAACAGGCCAGAGGAAATAAATATTCTGTGGCAAATTATAAGAATGGGTCTGTGGGTCTTGAGAAGTCATAATCACTCTGTTCTAATCTCTGTTCTGCCTTTTTTTTGCTCCTTTTGTGTTTGTCTAATGATCTAGTCAATATTGTCACAGTCTTTTCATTTATTCTATTAGAAAATAGAACTGAAAGATGTGTCCATGATGTTCAGTATAAATGCTTAACTCTGTGTTAAATGCAGCTAAAAGCTTATATTTTCCCAGCTCCTGTAATCAGCAACTATGTTCCTTAAGAATGGATGTAGAGTAGCAGCAGATGAAAAGGAAGATTACAATCCTAAAGGAAAACTGAAAAGGATAATACAACTGATAAAACATGCCAGAACTGGATCAGACAGATTAATTGCCTGCATCAACACAAAAACAATGGAAAAGATAAACCAGATCTCTAACAGAAAGCAACTGGAAGGCACCAGAGGTTTTACTATGGATTAGAAGTGTGAAATGGAAAAAATTAATGAATGTTTTAGTAGGTAGGACTGGCCTTTTTTCCCGTCTTTCTAGTTCATGGTTATTGTTTGCTGCCAGAGTGAACTGAGATGGAAAGTAGAAGCTTTTTGCTGTGATGCCTTTTCAGACACCATCATATCTGCTTGAATTCAGATATGCCGTTCTCAGCTGTAATACTACATGGCTGCCACTGCCTTTGCAGACAATCACAAGGTTGACATTAATAGGCAACACTAGCATAATAAGCTAATAGTTTGCCTATTCAATGCACATGCACATGCATTTCTTCATACATACCAACTTATTTCTCAATATTGTTTAATCAGAAAAATAGTTCTAACTAGTTAACAAGGCAGAAGTAAAATTGAAATACATTGTTATTTCTATCATCCATGGAATTATAATGTCACTTTCGACAGACAAAATGCTGATAAGATACCAGTAAGATGTACTTGATTATCAGCCTTGCTTAGATTTACATTCATGTAATTTTTAAACAATCTTCCAGGGAAAATTGGGTGAGATCTGCTTTATTTATCATGACATTCTGTATCTTATAAAAATAAAACCAAATACCTCCCCCCCCCCCAAAAAAAAAACCCCAAACCATCCCAAAAGTCGAAAAGATTGCCAGCTAGTCTCATCTCAGGAGAGATGAATAACTATTTCTTTAACAAATTTTTCTGTGCTTGAGGGTTTTTTCTTCCTTTTAGTTCAGTCCCCAGTGAAGGGGACATGACTCAACCTGTCTCCTTGGGTTGTTGCTCACTGTATGAGAGACCTTCTCTCCCATTTGTGACTTCTTTACTTCATCAAGGTCCCCTTCTCCTCATTGTTCAGAATCAGGGACTAATTTTCTAGTTCCTGAAGGAGAAAACTGAATTCCTGTTTATCAATGAAGAAGCATTAACAGATTTTTCCACTATATTTTTCAATATTTTAATATCTTTAACTCATAGATTACATTGGAATCAATAAACTATTATTGGTATAATAGTTTGCATGTATTATTTTATGCTCTTTTTTTTGCTAAATAACAGTGACATGCTTCTTTTTGCTTAATGCACAACTAATGACAGCAGTTGCTTCAAAGGCCTTACAAAACTGTGGCTGTCATTTGCGAATTTAAATCCCTCTAGGTAGGGAAAATTCCCAAAGAGCAAGTAACAAAAATGTGTAGCATGCAGCTTCATCGCGATGCAAACTACATAGAACTTTTGCCTAAAGATTTATTTATATATAACCATTTATATTGTTTATATAGGACATTTCTTCTGAAGCTTTCAGAATTACATTCAAATTCTAGCTAACTAATTCATAAAGTGCAAGTGACCCCCACAACACATGGCTGTCAATTTGCATGAGATATCATCTCCAATCTAACTTCTCACTAAGACAGGCAGCTGTGCTCTGACAAATAAGATTACAAGTCTTTGCCATTGAAAACCAGGTTTTCATGTCTCCTGTAAGCAGTAAGCTTGAAAAATATCTCTAACAGTCCATCTGACCAGACAAAACTTGCAACCTTGTTCGTCAAGTTAGTTTGCCCTTCAAATTAAAACAGGACTCATGCATTCATATTTTAACACTTGATCTGCAAAACCATTATGAACATATTTTTAAGACACACAGGTATATCTGATCCAAATGTTAGACAACTGAAAAGTCACTGTGACTCTGATATCTTCCTTCTTCTTCCCATATGTCCTCTAAGAAAAATCTGTGCTTCTTTAAAAAAATTGCAAGCACCTCTAACCTAAAAACTGGGCAGACAGAATTGCTAAAGTTTAATTCAAGTAAGAAACACAATTGCATAAGGAAAGTGAAATATTAGTAGAAGTAAAATAATCAAACTTCTTAATTAATTTTATTATATTTAATTCACAATGGATGTGGATGCATACATGGATGGATAATAAGGGATTTAAACTATTAGTGTATAAATGCTGAGTTTCAGATAGTGGTGGCTTCATTCATAAAAATATTAAATACCATTATTTGATTACTCTGTGTTGCTAGCTTCCTCTTTTTTTTTGAAAATTTTACCCTTACTGATATTGAATGTTTCAAAACCTCAGCTCTCAGAAATCCACATCATCCTTTTTTTCCTAAAGTTCAAGTTCTCAAGATCTAATTTTTATTTGAAAAACAAAAGTATTTTGAAATAGTCTCTATAACTAGCACTCTTATTTCAATAATTGGCACCACAGTCAAACCCAGTTAGACAGAAAGGAGTATAGATGCTATGAAAGTGGAAGAGATGAAGTGTTAAGCCAAACAAGCTTCCAAGCAAACACCTATTCCTTGCTTTGTTAAACAACCTAAAAGATTTATTTGAATGCAGGGTAAAGGTACAGTAATCAAAGATACTACAAAATACAGTTTGTTTTTGTCTCCTATCATTTTGATTTCCTGTTTTATCTCCTGTATTTTAGGGCTAAAATGATAGCTTATCACATCAAAACTGGAACACTGGCAAAAGTCTGTTTAGTTTTGCATGACATCTGCAAGAGTGAGGTATTAATTCATGCAGTTGTATAATATCTGGATCTCAATAGAGTCACATTGCAGCTACATATCTCAGATATAGACACCTTAAGTCTTTCACTTAACATTCTTCAGATTTTCTTAACTCAGAAATACCTTCTCCCCATTTTGCCAGACACTTTTGACACTTTGGTTATACTTTCCATAGTTACAGCATCCTTAACTAACCAATTTTTGCAAAAATCACAAGTATCACTCTGAGTTTATAATGGCAGCTAGAGAGAGATGGAGAAAACAGCCACTAACTTTTAGCGTTATACCTGGCAGCAGACCCTACCCCTGAGGACATGATGGCATGTAGTTGCCCTCTGGCCTCAGGTCTATAGTGAGTTACTGGACAGCTATGAACAGAGTGCAGCATAGTTCCCCAGGCATCTCAGGCTGGCTGCCACAGAAAAAAACTTGAATCCACTCTTCTGCATTGCCAACTTGACTGTACAAATGAAGTTTGTTTTTCTTCACACACGTTTTCTTAAGTGTGCAGGCTTAATCAAGAGGTGAGATGGGTTCTTTCATCGCTGCTTAACATCAGTTATTTTTTCTCTGATATTGATTTATATTCCACATTTGTCACTGTTGGAGGGGTGGAGAGGGTGGAGAAGAACATTTGACAGGTTTGTAATCTTAGGATTTTTTCCTTTATTTGGGGATGCATTCAGGTCGCCAGTTTAGATCATGTGTTAGAAACGTCTCGGGTTACTCACTTCATTTCCATACATTGGCCAGAAGTAATGCCCAAAAATAATGCTTTCTATAGAGTCCAGATGGCTTGGAAAATTTGATTCATCCTGGCAGATTATGACTTGGTCACCGTTACCTGTGCCTTGGTCTGACTTGGCCATTGCAATTGATAGATCCATCTAGGTATGAAACTTGGGAATTCTGACTAGTACTGAACCGAAAAGGTGCTACTCAAGGCACGTGAAGGCCTAGTTCCAGCCTATCTAAATAATAAAAATTTATAAAATGAAGACTTCCAATAATGTTAAATTTACTTTGTACAGCAAAGACAGCTTTCTCAGGAGTCTCCAAGTATAGAAAGCACTCATCTAAAGACTAAGGCCCATCACAGAACAATTTTATTTTATTCTACTTCATTTTCCTTTGACACAAACTTCTTTAACTCAGTGTAGTGGTTCATCTATAAGTGTGTGTACATACATAGATGGACATAAATACATGTAATGTAAAAGATCCTAAAATATAATACACAGATCACAGATACACAGATACATCTGTATACAGATAAAATATAATACACAGATACATGGTCTTGAAAAGAGAAGAAGAATACCTGAGAGATGCTAATTGTATTAATTAATCTACCAGAGACAGATTCTTTGGTATTATGGAGGTTCTGATGATGAATGAAGTAAGGAAGAGGAAAATGGGAGAGGAATGATGTCAGAATCTGGTCCTTAATTGTGATCCAATAATTTGTCCCGGTAATTTGTCCAGTCATGATTCCTCTTGTGTTTCTCTCTCCCTTGTCTGAGTGGAAAGGAAGGGAATGGAAAATATTTCAGCTTTCACCACCAGCAGTGCAGGCAGACTAACCACCTTGGATAAGGTTAAAGCCAAGGCTCTATGATCTAGTGGTGAAAACCAATTTTAAAACCTGTGTGCTCTTTATGTCAGTAATAAGAATGTTTATTACGTTATCTTTCTGTTCTTTTTTTAAAAAACATTAATAAATATGTACATGTCAGTCGTTGCCAGATGAAATGTAGCATTTTAATGTATACTCCATTTATTTAAAAATACCTTCTATTAACATTTTTGAGGGTTGTCTGTGGTATCTCCAGGTAATTTTTTCTCAATGAATAGAAAATCAACATGTAAGTGAACATAGATCTTCACTAGGTAGTATTCTGACATGACAGAATGTTTCACTGTCAAAGAACTATCATTTATAGTATTAACCATTGGTAATTTTACTAAAATATTGATGTAATGTGAGCTAAGAACATTTGACATTTCAGGGAAAGAAGGGCAGTTATTGTCTGTTTATGAAAGTGAATCGCCCTGAAAAATAAATTGATTCTTCAGTGTTCATAGTGTTTAATCAGCAGACAGAATAATTGAGTTTTATTACTCAAGTAAATTATCATATATGTACCTCTTTATATATTGCAAAGATATTCTTAACTTTTCAGTCCCTGCACTTAATAACCCAGAGCTACAATTAGATAATGATAAAACCAGCTCTCTCATAAATTGCTTTCCTGGCTGCAGTCACACGTAAGAAATTTACTCAAATGTATCTGCAGTAATATGTAACTTCAAGGCCATGGTTAGATCAGTGTTGCTGTAGACGACTGAATTCATTCAAAGAAGAGAAAAATGGCTATGTCTGCAGAATAGTGTTCTTACTCTTGACTCCCTGCTAGCATCTTCCCCTGTTTGATCCTGTCCTTACAAACCTGTAATCATCAAGTTCCAGGCAACATGCTCTTCAGTGTGAAAATTGAAATAGGCTGAGAAGATTACTTTGAAACTCAGGTACCACAGGATTGTGCCCTGCAGCGTGATACCATACAATTCAGAGACAGGCAGCTCTAGTGCTGCTTAAATTGTGGACATATGGAATGGGATCAAAACAGTCCAGCAGACGTTGTGGGAATGCTGCCAGGAGGATCTTGCAGGAGAGTGTTTCATTGTCACCTTCACTTCATGGAGATAAAAGCTTAGCGGGGAGCAAGTGAATAGATCTGGTGCTGATTATAGAAGGCAAGAAGAGCTGTAAAAATAGTAGGTTTAAAGTCCTAAGTGACGCTCAGCTAATTTGGAGGCTTTCATCCCCTGTCTAGATTTCATTATTGATGACGCCTTGGTAAGTAGTGTGTTTGTGCAAGGGCCTGCCTCTGAATGTTGGAAACTCAATTACACAATATCTAAGAAAAACAATGCTATGATAATCAGTTATTTATTTTCTTGCACTAAGTTTTCAAGCATAACCAATTCTCTGTTACTGCATTTGATTGAACGGAGTAAACAGACTAGCCGTGCAATGATTTTAAGAGCTCATATTCTCCTGTCCTTGACTATGACTAAATGGCTAATGACACTTGAATTGGCATTCACACAATCAAAGCACATAGATATTTGAACACACAAATATAGAAATGAAGAATTATATTTATATTTCTTGCTATGTTTCAGAGAAGATAATTTTACATTTCAAGACACTGGATACTGAAATAATGCCAAATGTAAATACTATTAAGGTGAATCATTTTCTACTAAGTGAGCTGCATACGACACTGAGAACAGAGATTGAAATGGGCTGTAAACATTCTTCTTGCTGTATGCTTAATGTGTATTATTATTCAGGCTGTTTATATATTATAGAAATGTTGACTTACTTCACTGTTTCTCATGACATGAAAAAAAAGGCCTGGAAAGATCTTTGACAGGAAAGATTCAGAGCAGGCAGAATACTGAGACTTCCATCTTATCTTACCTGTATTTACAGACAAAGTAAAACTGAATGTACAACTGAGAAGAAAATATAGAATTCTGTTGACCTTCTTTGTATGCACAGAAAAGGAGGGAGTAGTAAGGTGGATGGAGAAAGATTTCTAAGAAGTGGTTTCTTTAAAAATAGAAATTAATTATATTTCTGTAGGCGAAAAGTTTATGGGGAATATTTTCCCCCTTCAGCTGTAGCATGGGTTTGACACTAGTTTAAATAAAATGCAGATTAACTAAAACCATGACAAGCCATTTATCTGAGCAGAATTTTTTACAAGTTTTAATGTGATGCACTGACTTTGAGAGAAAATGGAATGTTAAACCAAGTCATCTGTTAGGCAGTTGTTATTCTAATGCATGTGGCATGTCTAAAAATCATGAAGAGAGTCAGTTTATTAACAATGCTGTACTTGTTCCTTGATTGAGAAAGAAGACAAGCACTATTGCTTCCGCATTAAAGAAGTCCATCCTGAAACACCTTACTGATTTTCTTTTTTTCCCTAGAACTTGAAGTCTTAACTTGGATGCTCAAGCAAATTCACATTTCCTTAAATTTTGTGGGCACTTATTATAGTTGTGCTTATTATTTTTCAGTCTTTATAAATTCTTACTCTGATTGAATCAAAAAGGATGAATAATGTTTGACATTTCTCCACCTAGATGGCCAAGCACAAGGCAATCTAAATGTTCTTAGGTTAGCCAGGGCATTGACATCTAAATCCTACCATCCTCTGTGAATCCAAATCCTTCTATATACTAAGCAGGGGCTATGTCCTAATTCCAGGTACCAGCTGGAAGTTCTCAAGCTCAGTTTCATAGATTATTGCACATAGGCAGAAGATATTGGGAATACTTGTCATTCCAGTCACTTTGAACACGAATATGGGTTCTCCAGTGCCCAGATGCCAGATCAGACTTCTAATATCTTTTCCAAATTTGTCAAATTGCACGCTAAGCATTCACTTCAATTTTTCTTGAAGTTATAATAGGGTTTTCCATCACCCAAGTACTCAAGAAATGTTAAAATTTACTAAAATAAGAATAGAGAACAAATCCAAGGATATACTATTTTGTACCTGCACTTTGAATACACATCTCGCCCCATTTCAAAAAAGGTATAGTTGAATTGGAAAGCTGCAAGGAAGGTCTATGAGAATGATCAAAGTCTCTGAACACTTCTGTTACAATGTTTCTTAGTTTATAAAAGTCTGCCAGTTTGTAATTCCACAGTTTTTGTCTGTCCTTCAATGTACTTTGAATAAAATTAGCTTGTATATAAATAACTTCCTCCAAGGTTATTTTATATAACTATCTCTTCCTTAGTGTCCTCAGAAGGTATATCAAAATAGCATCACCATTTTTAGGTCACTTGTCACATGGTGGAACAGTTTGTGCAGGTACTTAAATTTAAGTATATGATTGCTCTTAGGTGCACTGGAACCTTGATGGACTTCTTCACAGTTAAATAATTAAGTTGCATGGACTTCTGTCTTTCAAGTGAAAGATAAGCCACAATAATAGGGAAGGTTGAGATTTTTAGACATCCCTGTACATTGTATGGAATGAAATAATGAACAAATATGAAGCACTTTATATAGCATCTGTCTTACTGATATTAAACCTTTATGTTTTATTTCACCCCGTCAAAGCAAAATTAGGTTTTATCTGAGTCAGAATGTTGTACGTGACTTCTTTGCTCTTCTAATCCCTTTCCACATCATCATTTTTATGAGATAGTCTCCTATATAAATATCTGATTGCATATTATAAATAGTGGCTACCGAGCAAAGTTACTTTAAATGTCAACAAAATGCAGTTACTGTGCATGCAGTGTATATTCCACATCTATACAGAAAAATACATGATAAAGAATTTGTAAAATACTGTTTCTAGGGCATCCCACCATGTACCTGTATAATATGAAATTCTAAAACATTTGATTCACATTCAAAAATATTTTTTTTTTCCATTGACTTCAAAGGTAGCCTGAGTTAGCCAGCAAAGGTGTAGATGTCTAGAAAGTAGAAGACAAAGTTTATTGAAATTAATTCTACCCAAGGCTCTCCTATTTGAAGTTGTTATGGACATTTCACTATCTTAGCTGGTGTAGGAAAAGAATGACAAAGCAGTTCAGTTCCCTTAGTAAATAAACAAATAAATAAAATGCAACATATTGATGATTAAATTATTCTTAAGAAACAGCTATGCAACCTGGAGTGTACTCATCTGCCAGTGGTATTTCTTTATGAAAGCTTTCTATTGCTTTTTTTTCCTACCTTTTTTTGAGCATACTTTAGCACAGTTCAGTCTCTAGCATTTCATCTTCTCTGAGAAGACTCTCACAGTGCTACAGTGTATTGACCTCCCTCTCCCCCCAAGATGCCCCTGCCCTCACTGCAGCAGCCCACCCTCTGCCCCAGCAGGGCAGTGTCGGCTGGGAGGAGGGCGCAGAAGCCAGGACTTTCTTCTCTGCTCTTCATTTTTCCCGCCCTTGGAGCTCATGCTCACTTCACCTTTGGTATGTTGTTTTCACTCTGTCACTTTTTCTGTTTCTCTCCAACCCATGTCTGTCAAGAGTTACCGCTGTTTTGCAGAGTTTGATACCTCCTGATGCCAGTATGAATTCTCCAGCACAACACTGGTGCAGCAAGAATGAACTGAGCCATTAGTGTTCATGTCTTTTTGTCTCTTTCATTTTGTTTGTGTATTCAAGCCAGTGTTTTCCCTTCTCTTTTTTTCTCACTCTCTCTTCTTTTGTTAAATTCTTTGTCTGTCTCTCTGATTTTCAATTTATCCATTTTTTTCCACTTTCCTGTTTGTGCACTTAACAACGCTTTTTTCCATGTGAACAGAGCACTCTTCCACGGGTAGTTTGTATTCATAAAAGTCTGAAAGACACCCAGCTTTAGTTCTCTTTCAGTGAAAGCTTGTATACCTTCCTGTTTATGTTTGTGGGGGTTTTTTTTCTAATTGCTTGTTCTAATTATTGAATATATTTATAAACTGCAGTGTAGCATTTGACCGAATTGACATATTTTGCTCATAGGTAAAGCAGGCTCTTCAAGGCATGATGATTAAAATGTCAAAAAGATTGATAACAGAAGTTATTAAATTAGAGACAATTTCAAATTATTAAATCTCCCAAAATGATAAAATAAAAATTAAATAAACATCCAGTAGAAAAAGCAAGTAGAAAGTAAAATACATTTATGGTTTTGCTTTCCTTATCTAAATTCCGTGGCTCAAAATCCAAAAAGAAATCAATAACTAGTGGGGTCCCTCAAGGGTCTGTACTGGGACTAGTACTATTTAATATCATCATAGAACCATAGAATCACAGAATCATAGAATGCTTTGACTTGGAAGGGACCTTAAAGATTGTCTAGTTCCAACTTGGCAAGGTTGCTCAAAGCCCCATCCAACCTGGCCTTGAACTTCTCTGGACAACCTGCTCCAGTGAGTCAGGGTGAAGGGAGGCGATTCTGCCCCTCTACTCCACTCTGGTGAGACCCCCACCCAGAGTACTGCATCCAGCTCTGGAGTCCCCAGCACAAGAAAGACACAGATCTGTTGGAGTGGTCCAGAGGATGGCCACAAAAATGTTCCGAGGGCTGGAGCACTTCTCCTGTGAAGACAGGCTGGGATTGTTCAGCCTGGAGAAGAGACAGCTCTGGGGACACCTTATTGCACCGTTTCCAAATTTAAAGAGGATTTATAAGGAAGATAGAGAAAGCCTTTTTACTGAGGCCTGTAGTGACAGGACAATGGGCACAGTTTTAAACTGAAAGAGGATAGATTTAAATTGGACACAAGGAAGAAATTATTTACTATGAGGCTGGTGAGGCACTGGAGCAGGTTGCCAAGAGAATTTGTGGATGCCCCATCATTGGAAGTGTTCAAGGTCAGGTTGGATGGGGTTTTGAGCAACCTGATCTAGTGGAAGGTGTCCTTGCCCATGGGAGGGGGGCTGGACTAGATGGTCCTTGAAGTTCTCTTCCAACCCAAACCATTCTATGATCCTGTGATTCCTTTAGGGAATTTGCCAAATATCATTCCAAAACCTACTGTAAACCCAATCAGATGGTTGCAATTCAAATATACTACTTAGAACTTCCAGGTTGCAATTCAAATATACTACTTAGAACTTCCACTGCTTTTTGTATTTATTCAGAGGATAAAATTGAATGGTATATGGCATAGTTATGACAACTGCAGGTGCAGATTTCCTACAAGTTCAATCAACAGTAGTACTTTGTGCCATTTTAACAGCCAAGCCTTCCACTAAGATGTACATTATTGAAGCTAGGATGAGGACTTCATCTTCAGTGAATTATATGTCTGATCATGAAGTGTTTGGATTTTACAGTTTTTCATACTGATTTCTGCAGATTGGCTTATTATTTTAATCTTTTTACTGGTCTGCCTACTAGCATGCAAATACACTTCATCTGGTGAGATATTTACAAAAGATTATCTTTGATAATTCACTGTCAATTATTTGTGCAAGTTGATGATAGACATCTACTCTCCAGGGAAATTGAGACCTGTAATTAGTTTTGGCCAAATGTTCTATCCTCTGTATAAACAAGGCGTCTTAAGAAAGATTACGGGATATGATCTTATGTTCTTCATTATGCAGGCAGAATTCCTCATCATTGCTGAAAGGTTAAGTGCTTTGCTCTGTTGTTATGAAAGCAGTGTTAGCTGGTGACTGTCCTGTGAGGTGCAAGTCCAAGTCCTAGCACAGCTACTGTCTTGCTTCTTAACCCTTAACAACTCACATCACCAGTGTTTCCCTTCTTTCTCTTTCTCCTGTATTTCAAGTTCCTTTGGGCTGAACATCAATCTTAATTGTCTATGCAGTCTGACAAAAGCTCTCATTTTATGTTATCATGTCACACAAATGAATGATTATGACCATTATTTGCACCGATAATTTGTTTTAACATTCAGACTTGTTCTATGTGACCTCTGAAATCCAAATCTTTGTTTTTACAATTTTGCTTTTGCTAAGTAGTTGACAAGAGAACTTTTCTATTTTAGCATGATTCATAGTGAAGACGTACATGTAAATTTAAATTTTTCAATTTCATTTCACATTTGTTTAACTGAATTTTGTTTTTCAGTGCTTTGGCATTTATAGTTTTATTTTAATCCACTATTTTAGAATAGACAGGAGTATGGCAAACTCTGTGTACTGTTCTTTGTTTAATTTGCATCACTTTGTGCCAGCTTTTACCAACAGATCTCCCTCTAAACCCATACAGCTTTTGACTCCTAACAGTTTTTTCACATTAGACCTCAAAATCATTTCTAATGTAATGGTCATATTTTATTCCTTTTTTTCCTTCAGCACAAATATCATTGTATATGCTGTGCCCATTTCATTAAAAATAAATGGATAAATAAAAAAGCAGCTAGCAGTAAAGCCCAAAGGAATTAATGTACTCTGCATGTATAGTAAGACTTACCATAAGTTCTTATTCTTTAATGTGATGAAAATTTTTGGAAATGAATACACAATTCAAGATCTTAATTATGTAGTATGAGCAGGGAAAATGACTGAAAAGTTGGAAAATAAGCTTATTTCATGAGTAAAGGTGTATGCATATATATACATACACATACATACATAAATGTATATAAAAATACTCTGTGTTGTGAACACAAACTATCCAACAGGTTTCACAGTTCAGCCAGTGTATTCTCTTTACACCGTGTTGGCATGGTATGTAAAACTGCAGTTTTGCATGTGCATGCATGCATCTTTATTCCACTTAAACTGGAGCAACTTCATAAAAGGTGAGTGAATTTAAAAATATTTTTCATTATAATAACATTTTGACCTCTACAAAACCATTAAATCATAGACTAATTCAGGTTGGAAGGGACCTCAGGAGGTCTTTCATACAAACTCTTCCTCACAGCAGGGCCAAAAAAGAATTGAGACAAGGATATTCAGGGTTTATCCAGTCAGATCTTGAAAATCTCCAAGAGTGCAGACTGCACAATGACTGGGAAACTTGCTCCAGGGTTTAATCATGGTCATAATGTAAAATTTTGACCTTATGTCAGAATCTTCCTTTTCAATTAATGGTAAGTGCCTCTCAACCTCCTGGCAGGCACAGCTGTGAAAAGTCTGCATCTCCTTGTCATCTTCCCCATGGGCAATGTGGGGCTGCTTAGATGCCCTTGAAGCTGACTCTTCTCCAGGATGAACATGCCCGACTCCCTCAGCTTCTCCTCACAGGGCAAGTGCTCCAGCCCCTGACTGCTGGATGGAGCAAGTCTGCTGTACATTCATCTGCATGTCCTCTGGAGATCCCAAAGTGGACTGCAGGTCCACCACACCCAGGTGTGTTGTAATGAGGACTCAACATAGGGGAATAGCTGTTTTCCTCAATTAATTGGCCATGCTTTTGTAGACATGGCCCAGGATGCTATTAGCTTTCAGTGCTGCCCAGGCACACTGCTAGCTCATGTCCACCAAGACCCCCAGCTCCTTCTCAATGGAGTTACTAGTAATTTATTTATAGATCAGGATGAGTGAGGACTGTTTTATTACATTTCATAAGGCATTTTTTTATATCTTATTTCTAAAAGGAAAAAATAGATAATGTAGAAATGTTTAAAAGCTGTTTAGAATTCTAGACTTTTTTTCTTTGGAACCTGAGTTTCCTATTCTGACTTTATTGCATACCAAATTCTGCAGTCTAAGAAGACCTGAGAAATGCAGTGAAGTTTCTTTTCCAGTCACTGCCTAAGCTGCTGGTACAATCTTGGGACTTGGATAAGAAACTTGACCTCAGCACAACTGGATAATTAGATTAAAGCAGAACTTTAAGATTATCAGGTGCCTCAGCTGAAATGAATATTACACATGCAAACTATGTATATATGCAAAATACTGTGATCTTGGAAACTTTTGGATAAAATGACAGAATATAGACAAAGGCTGGGTTTTTGAAAGGTACTTAGGCAGTTTGGTGCTCACATCTGCAAAGCCTTAGGGACAGATGCAAAATGTGACATAAGCAACAAAGGTGAAAGTCATAATTGTGAGTGATATGTCTCAAAGTTACCTGTCCAGATCCAGACTTATCACCTTCAATGACTTTTATGGTCATGACAAAGAAAGGGAACCCCCAGAGAGCTTAATACAGCCACATCCTAGGTACAACTTTAGGAATGTGCAATTAATTTTCCTGCATCCTTCAAATTTCCAGATGAAGTTTTTTGCAGTCCCCCTGCTTCATCAGTTGAGAATATAATTTATAAATACAAGACTGACTGAAACTGCTAACAGAACTGTGAAAGAGAAATGCAGATGAAAATGTTGAAAAAGGGGTCTAAGCTGATCAGTGTGTGGATGGTGACTGTACCAAAAAAACCCCAAACCAGGTACAGCAGCAGAGACTGAAAAATGTGCTGCCAGCTATTCAGTAAGCCTGATAAGAGTCGTCCTTGTTCAAAAAGCCCAGATCTCGAAGTACTTACTTGACCGTATAGACTTTGTGATTTGACAGAAAAACAGTGGAAACTGATGCAAGCCCCATTCAGTGCCAAAGAGTAAATAAAGAGAATGATTACCGTTTATTCTTATGTCCTTTAAGCCAATCACGCAGTTTGGGAGATTTTGTCTTTTTCAGTCCTTGAAGTTGACTGTGCAACAAATGATAGCTAACAGTATGAAAGAAAAAAGTGCAGCAAGAACTGGTAGTCACAGCAAATGGCTTGAGTTCCTGTGACAGCTGAGGACGGTCTGGAGGCTGCAGAAGAATCCCATCCTAAATATCTGTTACTTTAAATGATCAAAGAGGATATTTTCCTTTTATTCTTGGATTTTCATTCAGAATTATTTGCTTGCTTAGTATCAAGTTGAATACTAATAACATACAGTACCATGACAAAGGCTGTGGTTACAGCTTGAGAAAGCTTTGTGAATAGTGTAAAACTTATATTCCACAAAAGTAATTAATAAATATATCATAGGGAGAAAAGTTCTGCATGTTTATTCATTTATTTTAGCTTCTTTCACTTTTAACAACCATAGATTATAAATAGTTCACTGTACAGAGAATAGGCTATGCTGATAAATTTCATGCGTTTGTCATGGGGAAAATATTAAATTTCATGCCTTGTCACAGATTAATAGGAAAATCATATTAATACTATGCAGACAATTTATATAGTTTAAACTGAATTTCAGAGGCATGCTAAGAAGAAAACCAGAATAAAGTAATAATTTACATAGGAAAAGAGTAGCAATACAATGTTGAGACATCTTGGAACTTCTGTATGCTAAAAGAGAAACTCCTATTATACTGGGTTTGTTCCTGTAGTACATTACATACTGAAGAGAAAGGCTGTTAAATCTTCACATGGTTTCTGTGTGATTTATCTCCCCTAAATACCTAAATGATTGACATCTAAGCTAATCATCCTAGGCTCCTTGTATAGTTACCAAAGAGAAATAGGCATTTCCTGAAGGTGATTCATCTCCCCTGACTCAGACTCAAATTTTATGAGATAAAGTGCCTTCTGGATTTTTCTGGAACAACCTACTGCAATAAGGTCTATCTCACATTTTGTGTGGGCCTGTGGGATGAGTGATGATCTATTCTATAGATATATTTTTTAAACAAGACTTTTAGAAATTGTTGAATAAGGCAGTGGTAGAGTACAAGAACAAACCACAGGGATTCTATCTTTTTCTAGTAGTGGGAAAGAGAATTAGTGTTTGCCTGTATCCAGATTCCTTCAAAATCATAAATGACTCAGAAGATAAACTATGCTATAAGCACCATCGAAGAACATTATATTTTCTGTTATGAAGGCTTATGGAAAATACCTCAATGTGGCAAAACCTGAATTCCATATGACTGAAAAACATAGCTCAGTATTTCTTAAATTATTAAATTGCATATGTTTCACACATAGCTTCTCTGTAAAGACCTCCCATTTTCCTTGTTAGGATTCATCTGCATATCACAATAGCTTTTGCTTTTTTAGTCACTTTGAAGTCATACAAGGTCCAGCATGTATTTTATCTCTATTTCTTTCTACTGTATCTTTGTGATATTTAATATTTTCATCTCTTGCTTTCAGCATTACTGGTCACAGGGTACTATCATGCTCAGCCTCATCAGTTGAAGCAATAATCATATCATCAGCAATTATATCTTCCCTGGAAGTATCACCAAGTGCCTCATAACTCTCTTTCTACAATATTTCACTGACACATTTAATCTCAAATGTTAATCTAGAAAACTGATAATGTCCTCCTGGAGAGTTAGAGGTACCTAAAAAGAGACATACCTATCTAATTTCACCTGCCAGGCCCCATCTTTCTTATCTGAAATTGTAACAAGTTGCTCAATTGCTAATTGATATTGCAGATCTTCTGATGTCAGTACTGAGTGGTGCTATTTAACCTTCTGATGTTAAACATACTTTCTAAGTCTTTTTGTTCTTTCCTTTTTTCTACTCCAGTCAAAGTGCTGATGCATTCTCTTGTGATATCTCCTTTCTGTTCTCTACTAGCTGAGGACAAAATTTTTATGTTTTCAATCACTTGAATCATATTTTATTCCATAATTTCTTTCTTACCTTACTTCAACTATGTGTACCTAATACATTGTTTGTGTAAATACGCTCAGATTCTCCAATTCCTTTAAGTATATCACAATAAACTATGACAATATCTTCTCTGGATGTTAAATTTACCATTAAATGTCTCTCACCTATATGCTCAACATGTTATAGATGGTCATTCAGTTATGAAAAATTGCAATTTGCCTTTGCTCCTCGGGTTGTCACTTCCAGATTCACCACTTCTTTTGATTAAGTGGGCTACATCCTCCGCTACTATAAGTGGATGAAATGTCACCGTGTGGTATAAACAATTAGCTTTTGTGGTCTCAGAATCTGCTTTTTTGACTACAGCAAACTGTGTGCTATTCTGAATGCTGGCTTCCAGTCCAAACGTGTCACAAGAGGGACAACAAAGATCTGAGATTTGACATATGTTTGTTTTATTTTCTCCTTCAGCTCTCCTGTTGCTCCAGCAGGAGTGATGTGCCTGCTCAGGACACAGGATAAACTATTCTATTAATATATATATATATAGTATATAATAAATACATGTGTTATATATAATAAAGCTTCTCTTCTGTAATTCTGAAACGATATAGAGACTTCATGGAACTCAATACTGTAACTATCTGCATTCCTCTCTTTATAAAGAATTTAAACTTTACTCTCCTCCACCTCCTTATGTTACCATGATGCTTTTCCAACATTATTGCACATGTTATGAGTCTTATAAAATCATTAAATACTGTACTCCTGTTCACACAGAGTTAAGATTGCTTAGGTATATACATTACTTATATACCAGATACTTCCAGATACATCTTCATAAATGTGACTAGGCATGGTTTTATTAAGAACAGAAGTAACTGAGAGGAAGGAACATTTTATTGGTTAGTAATACTGCCCTCGCTGGCATGCGTAGAGATTGCTTTGAAGATGCATGGGAAACCCTGGCTCTTCTGAGGCACTGGTAACTTTAGAACCCTTTCACCTTTAGCTTTACTTCTTTTCTATGGAAAGCTCTGTGGTTTGTCAGTCATTCAAAAGGCATCTGAAAACTTTCTGCCAAAACAACCAGAACCAGCAGCTGAACCTTGCATGAAAAGATAGGACAAAAAAAGGTAATTATGGTATGAAAATTATGGTATGAAAAGGGTAATTATATTTTTGTTGTGGGGTGACTGACACTATAGGGATTGGCCATATGAGTCTCTGGGATGTGGGGGAAAATGCTAGAAAGGTTCACAAGAAAAATGTGAGTGTAGATCATTCTAATGAGTTTCTACAATAGTGAGGCAGTTTATGGTTTTGTTAGTAAATCATAATTCTGCAATAATTTTCTTTTTGTTTGTTTGTTTATTTAGAGAATGAACTTTCTCTCACGTAGTCTGTGATGCATAAATAGTTATGAGGCAAGGGGAGTAACCTGTGTGGGGCAAAAACTCTGTCAGTGTGCTTTATGTGTCTAGCTGAGCAGAAGCTTCATATTTGCTCTCACGGTAACAAAACCTGAACAATCCAATGTCAATTTTACTTGTGTGTCTGCTATGACTTGTTCTTGTTAATACGATGCCGATGATGTGTGTTTTACCACAAAGAGCTTTACAGAACATTCCAGAGGTGTTACATTTATGTTCCCACGTATGGGACCAATGGACACCTTTCCACACAGGATTCACAGAATTTCCAAATGTAGTATTCAGATTTTCAGAAGATCCAAACACCTGTGTAGGGTTCCAGCACACGCTGCTAGAACTGCTCTGCCAGCAGGCACCTGGGACCTGCCCCAGATGTTGTCAATGTTCAGATAAGAGCCCAGTACTATATATTCAGCATCCCTGGAAATTCTAAAGCATACGCACAATGGAAATACCCAACCTCTTGGAAGTGGCTGTGGCAAAAAAGCTGACCAAAAAAAAAAAAATTTAAACCATCAAGGACAGCTCTAAATATGACAACGATATGTGAGGTATAGGCTGTATCTTCATCTAACAGGAAGTCAAGTAGTTGAAAGAGGGGTCATTGAGTGCTTGTTAAACGTGACTGTGATATGCAGATATTTGTGTGAAATGATACAAGACAGAAGATGGACACCAGGATCCCATCTTCAACAGAGGGACTGTAGGTGTAAAAGCTCAGTCCTCCCAAAATAGCACATCTAAATGAAGAGTATGAACATAACAGTGACCTCTATTCTGAGAACCAAAATCTGCTGCACACTCAGAGCAAATATTCATTCATTATTTCAGAGGTGGTAACAATGACAGCATAGCAGAGCTTGTTGCAGCTTTGAAGTAGCCTGGAAACCAGCAAATAAATGTTTATTTGTCTCAAGATGGACGGTATGTTTAGAGATAGACTGCACGTGATGAGAGGTAAAGTTACCATGTTGATAGATGACTAGTGATAGATAATATAGAACCAAAGACAAAAGTGGAAGCAGTCGGATCAAAAGCAACAAGATGTTTTAAATTGTTTTGAAGCAAGTGGCTTTACAGATTAAAGGAGACAGCAGAGACTGCTGCATGAAAGAATCATGGCTTCCGTAACCCACAAAGGTGAATGTTAAACAGGTAGACTTACTTAAGTCTCATGCTTTCTTCACAGTCCCAGTATCTCTCAAAGACATTATCCCAACAAGCACATTATCAGTCTCATTTGATACTGACTGTCACTCAAATGCTGGTAATAAGCCTACAGTATTCATATGATTGGGTATGAAATTAATCTCATCCTAAAACACATTTAAAATAGACCCTGCTTCTTTTTTGCTGAATATAAAAGGAGCTGTGGTTTGATCAGAGGGAGATATGCACAGTGTAGATGTCTGAAAGTTAGGTGACTCTCTTCCTTTTCTTGAATTAGAAAATGTTTTGCTCTATTATAAATAACATGAAAGTAGCTGCATTTTTTCCTACATTATTCTAATAACTATTTGGAGTAGACAATAGGGATTTAACTTTCTTTGAAAAAGTATTTCTTACATTAATAATAGCTGATATAATGCCTGTGTCTATTATTTATTTATGAGCCATGAGACAATTGATGTCCTCAGCCTGTCAGTCATTTAGATGTCTCTTTCGTAGATAATATCTGCTGGCTTTCATAGTTTATGAATGTTAACTTTATAGTTTTCTCAGAATACTGCACAGTATTACAAACCATGATTTTCTTCAAATTAAACTTAAGAATATTTTAGAGTTATTCATTAATAATAGCTTGTGTAAATCCACCAAGTTGTCTCTGTTAAGAATTGAATTCTGCTAGATGTAAAAGCTTAAGAAGTGATGGGAATAGAATATGGGAACCTGATAGGGAAAAGGAGAAAATGCAAAGGTTGACTTCTATGGGAAAAGCAGTATAAACAGCCTTTCTTTGTAGGGCTGTGCCAGAGTAGGAGTTTAGGGAGAAGAGTGAAGAAAAGGCAAACAAAAAGTAGAGAAAGTCAGAGAGAGAATATGCTAACTAAAGCCTGAGGAAGACCTACCACTGGACCAGTACTAGGATGTGATATGATCCCAAGGAGAAGCAGAGCAAAGAAAGGACTAAAAGGTCCAGTTCATGGGAAAAAAACATAACCTCCGCAGAAATTCTTTTGGACAAAGGGTTGGCTTAACCCAGCTGAAAGGATGACAGCCTAGACAACTCCTATAGGATACAGGGTGAAACGAACAGGCATTTCTTTATGGGCTTAATACCCACCAGTTTATCTTATCTACAGAGAAGACAGAAAACTCATAATAAATTGTATATAAAAGGAAAACAAACTGTAAATATAACAACTTGCAACAACACATGGCTTTCAAGCCATGGTGTAACCCAACTAGGGCAAGAAGCAGATTTCTGTATGATTTTTCCAGTTCTGGCTTTTTTTTATAGCTTAGACCAGGAACTGAGTTATAAGTTCTTGTTACCCACATAACATTTAATTCACTGCACTATTCTGCTTTCTTCTTCTAGATTTGCATGCTGTACTCTAATTTGAATCATATTTTCACTTAGCTTTCCAGTTTTAATCTTTAAATAGCCAGCTGTTGTTTTCTCTGATCATACTGGGAATCGCAAAAATTGGATTAATCCAACATTTGCCTTTCCTACCCATTTCTATGCTTCAGAAAACAGAGGTGTGCTCTTCAGGACAATATTCAATAATCACATATACTTTTTTATAAATGTTTTTCCAAAATCTGGTAAAATAATACAAATAGGAAAACCCCAACATGATCTCAAAAACATGAGTGGGGAAAATAGGTATCTTTTTACAAAAACATCTTAATTTGTGTATTTAATACATTTATTATTTTTCTTCATGTGCAACATATGGCATACATCTACAGTAGTTAATTTGTCTACCTTCTATTCATAAATTCCTTTGGCTCATTGTTTTAAGCCCACCAGAGGGAGGAGTTTTTCAGATTATCCCAAAGAGCTCTCTCTTTTTAAAACTGTAAATATAGTTTCTTTGTAATGGGCTTCTATCTTTTCTGTTCTTCGTATGAGGTTTTTTTTTAGAGATGTTCATTACTTTTTAAGCAATAACTGAGGAAAATAAATCAAGTTTAAGTTTGTATGTACAAAAATTAAAGGGAAATGTTAGCATGGTAATTCTGCGCTCAGTATGAAAAGTCTGGAGCCTTCATAAATCCTGTTAGTTGTTCTCAGCTCAGTCCAGAAAGCACTATTTAACCACAGTAGCAGAACTTGAAAGTGAAAAATAATATCCAATTAACAAAGATAACAATACTGTGGAACAGAAACATGAGAAGTACAAATAAAGGAAAATGAAACGGCAGGGTGTTTGGAGGTTTATGAAAGTAAAATAAGGAAACCTCACATCAAAACTTAATATTTGGAAAAATATAATATAATCAAATGAAAAAAACTGTTTACCTCAGAGAAGGAAGAAAAGAAGAGGAAACAAAAATAATCTATGACATACAGAAATTTTAGGGGTGGTTGATGGTTTGCATAAACAGAATAAGGCAAAAGCCTAATTAAATCCACTTGCTGTTGGCGTGAAAGGGAAGCAGCTCCATTTAATTCTTCTCAACTATGGAAATTATAAAAATGATGATCCTTAAAGCTGAAGTAAACATTTTACAAAAAATCAAAACAAATAGGAGCATTTACATATAAAAGGGCTTTCATTTTTTTAATCTGCTCGGTCAAAAAACACTTAGGAAAAAATAAGCCATTTTATAACAACTTAGGAGAAAAATGCTCTAAGTATCTGCTGTATTTGGGGAAATTCTGTCCTCTTCCCTGTTCATAAACAAGTCTAGTTTTTGTACATGACTATAGCTTCACCAAACTAACTCTGCCTGAAATCTTCTTATGGGTAGTCTTATTTAAGATGTGTACCCTTTACTCAGTTTGAAAGAGCTAGAAGACATAGGCTAGCATTAAAACAACAAAGCTAACATAAGTTAGCTGACATAAGTTAGGTTTTGCTATGTAAGTTAACAGAAACACTGGAATGTAGCAGGTCAAATCAGGGCTGCAGAACACTATGGAGACTTTGAGTTTAAAGTGATTGTATTAGCTCATTGGAAGATAAAAGTTGCTGTGCCACCTGAATGTTGCTAAATATGAGTAGAGTGCATGAAATGGCCTGGGCAGCAATGGGAAGGAGGGCCAAACAGTGTGAGGCTGAGCTGTGATTATCACTATAAAAATGAAAGTACTGAGGATGGACCATTTTGGAATTAGTGGTGATGTGTTTATTGAGACCCCTGATCTATTGCCTGATCTTGTGTTATCTCCATTAGAATTTGAACAAAGAGAAGAACAACGGAGAAATACAAATTGACATTTCATAGAGGAGTTAGACCTGATTCCTCTGTTTGTTTATGTAAAGATTCTACAGACAAGTGGAATTTTTTTAAAGATTTCCCAGAATCACTGAACCAAAGAATGGTTGAGGTTGGAGTGGGTGTCTGGAGATCATCTTGTCCAAAGCATCTGCTCAAACAGGGACATCTAGAACCAGTTGCCCAGGACCGTGTCCAGGTGGCTTTTTAGTATCTCCAAGGATGGAGACTCCACAACCTCTCTGGGCAACGTGTGCCAGTGCTCACTCACCCTCACAGTGAAAAAGTGTTTCCTGATATTCAGACAGAACCTCCTGTGTTTCAGTTTGGGTCCATTGCCTCTGGTCCTGTCACTGGGCACCACTGAAAAGAGCCTGGCTCTGTCCTCTATGCACCCTCCCTTCAGGTATTTATATACATTGATGAGATCCCCCTGAGCCTTCTCTTTTCTAGGCTGAACAGTCACAGATCTCTCAGCCTTTCCTCATATGTGAGGTGCTCCAGCCCCTTAATCATCCTTGTGGCCCTTGGGTGAACTCTCTCCAGTATGTCCATGTCTCTTTTGTACTGGAGAGGCCAGAACTGGACACAGTACTCCAGGTGCGGCCACACCAGTGGTGAGTAGAGGGGAAGCATCACCCACCTTGACCTGTTGGAAATACTTTGTCTAATGCAGCTGAGTATAACATTCAACTTCTTTGGAGCAAGGGTACATTGCTGGTTCATGTTTAACCTGCTGTCCACCAGGACCCCCAGATTCTTTTCTCCCAAGGTTCAGGACTTTGCACTTCCCCTTATTGAACATCACGAGGTTCCTGTTGGCCCATTTCTTCAGGTTATCAAAATCCCTCTGGATGGCAGCTTGACCCTCTGGCATATCAGTCACTCCCACTTTGGTGTCATCTGCAAACTTGCTGAAGGTACACTGCTGAGGTTTGCAGGAGAAGATCATGAAGAAAACATGCAATACTCAGCTAGCACGTTATCTAGGACAGAGCTGAACAGGATAGGATTAATCACCACCTATTAACCTACACCGGAGACAAGGTGTCTGCGATGTCCCACATGGCACATTGTTAGAAAGGGAAAAAGTGTCAATCCTTCGTGACACTGTCAGGGGTCTAATCCAACTGGCAAGAACAGTATTACTATGGTAAATCTTTAGAAATCTGTAGATTACAGCATGTTTATGAATACTGCTCTTTATCACATCAATGCTTTGAGTTCCTAAGAGTACATTACATCCGTATTCTAGATCTTTCATTAACTTTAGAACAATTAGTGAACCATACACTGCTATGTTAAGGATTAAAAGTTTCTTAATGTGTTGGTGACAGCAGATACGTTGTTCTGTGTCAGCACTGATTTCCAAGTCCTGAGGAGGGAGCATTCTTGGTGAGAAAGTCTGGCTTTTGGAAGGTTATTCCAGGACTAAGAGGATTACAGGCTGCGGCCATCTGCAGGGAAAGCTTTGAAATCTTCCACTTTCAAAAAAGCTTTCCAACACGACAAGTTCCAATATCCCTGTTGAATGAAAATGAGAAAGGAAACACATATTTCTAGCTATCTGTTATAGACATATAACAGAGTTTCCATTTTATATATGTATCATATATATAGCATATCTAACAAAAGAAACTCTCATTCTTCCTCAAAACCAGCTTTAATTTCCTGGAACTGAAGAATAAACAGAAATGTCATGAAGTACCTTTGCCATCCCAGATTTATTTTTTTCACATAGAATAAAATCAGTTGTGGTTGATAAACTGCTAATACTTAACAAATAAGTAAATAAGTATCCTGAGGCATTGTACCAACTGATACTGGAGAAGTGATGCACTTGGTAGCAGCAATCTCCATAAAAGAGTATTCGTCTCTTATCAGTATTCTTTCTTTTTGTGTTGTATTTCTTGTACTGCACATCTTTCACTAACAGTAATAGGAAATGCGCTATGCTGAGGTAGCATTTATATGGCTTTAAAACTCCGCTTGCTGTAGTCTTTAAAAATAGAAAAACCTTTTAGCCTCATGTCCTGAACAAACATGGCTTCTGTAATTACACTGCCCATTTGTCTGTCTCTTTTCATATCTGCCCACCCATTCATCTTCCTTTTGATAAATTGAATCTCCTGGCCATGTTCCACCAAATTCAACTGAAGTCCCATAAATTCACATAAGTTTTGTGATGATCAATAGTGGGATAGATGTGAGTGGGAGGGAGGACAGGGAGAGGGACAGGCACAGGGACAGGGTTATGGAGACTGAACTGGGATTCCTACTGAGTGGAAAGCTGAGCTGAGAGTTGGTGGAGGTTGGAAGTGGAGGAGGCTGGAAGAAGGGGATGTCTAGGAGCTGTTGCAGGATTATATAGGGATTTAAGAGACTATATAAGCACAAAATTAAAAGAAACAAGAATTTGTCTGTGTGACATACCAGCCTCATCAGTCCAATCTATATAGGCTTCTTAAATGGCATTGTATCATGATACGTGGCTTGCAGTTAATTATATATCTAACAGGAAGTAGAACACAGAGTATTCTATGTACAAATACAGTTTAATTATGATCTTGTGTGTCTAAGTGATGAAGGCTGAAAATAAAAAAAAAGTAATAAAGTGCTGTGTTTTAAAAGATGAAAAGTGTAATATTCCTATGTATCATAATGGGAAAAGTCTTAAAAACACTTCTCTCAGTTTTTATTTTTTAAATAACTGATACTTAAAGCACTGATTTATTTTCTTTCTTTTCCTCTTGATTAAGTTCCAAGCAGAATATTTTTTTACATTTGGACTTGCACATATTTTGTGCTCTTTATGGGGCTGATATACACTGGCAGCTACAGCTGAAAAGTAAATTGAAACACAGCTACTCTTTCTTCAAGGAGTTATTTCACACATCATTTAAACATTTAAAATACCAAAGTGATGGCTTAATTCCTTGGAGTGAGTATAACTCAAATGACATAGTGAAAGTGTCGACATCAAAGTGAATACCAAACAAACGTCAAGTTAAAATCAGATCATTTAAAATGCAAACACGTCTTATAACTATGAAAGCTGAAGATAAAAGCAATGGAAGTGCAGAAACCTACACATCCTTAGAATAAAGTTTCAAGAAACTATAAGTTACAAAGGCAATGTAGCACATGTCTGTTCCTCAGTGATTTATATCAGAAGTAGCTGAAATACCTACCAATGTCTTTATAACTGGCAAAATACAAATCTCTGGTGCAAGTCCTTAACTGTCTTTTCAGTATTATTGCTCTTACATGGTCCTTTTAATGTTTGTGGACTTGTTTATTCAAACCAGATTCCTGAACTTGCTCACTCTTATGGTGTTTTGAACAAAAATAGGGCAAGGCTGTACATAGATATTCTCCTTATAGCTCCAGATGTGGGTTTTTTTCTAACAGGGACAGGGTCACTTCAAGACAACGTGAACAGGAACCGACTGTTCATTTTGCAGTTTATGACAAGAACAGTGAAGCGTTGCCTTGCATAAGGAAGTAAAAATGCTGACATAACACCACATGTAACTCTTCCTTTGTTTCCTCACCTCAGGCTAGCTCTTCGATGAAGCAAAGGCCAGAGTTCTGTCTTCTGGGGACCCTCAGAAGCATTATATTGAATTAAACCTCGAGGCTATTCCATCTAAAATCCAGAATTAAGACCTCAATAATGCTCAGTCAATTTCATAAAGAGCTGGTTTCTTGTAAGCATATGTATAAGGCTCTCAGGAAACAAAGTTGGTACTGTTTAAAATTGTATTATGTTTGACACAAAAGCTGTTGGGCATTTACTGGCATTCTCTCTACTTCGTGCTTTTTATATGGAAGTCAAACACTTTCACTGTTTTTAGCAGATACCAGAACATGCAATTTCTTTGTTCCCGCACTGATATCTGTCTTTAAGACGTGACCGCTCTACTGTGTGCTATGATTTTTCAAGCTGAGAAGAAAAGCTTCAATGCTGACCTTTTCCAAACATTTAATAATTTCTTCACTGTACCAGGCATGGATTTAACAGCTGATCAATCTACTTAGCTGCTGGTGAAGCAAAACTTAAAAAAGAGTCTGTAAAGTCGTCTCAGTGTTGGGATCCATACCTGAGATAAGTATTTGTAGGACCCCACAAGCAGAGCGGTCTTCCCCAAATATGCCCAGCCAAAGTTGGTAGGAACATGCTGAAACAGAGTCTCAGTCAAAACCAGTCAGATGGCAGGTGTTGTGCCAATTCCAGTAAAAAACTGCATCATTTTCGGCTTTCTATTTCATTCCAGCCAGTCACAATGGGGCACAACCATTATCACAATGGAAATCTTTTCTATGAGAGTAAGCTGCAGTGATGCTTACTTTTATGCAAAGTGATGTATTTGCTGAAATGTAAGCCTCCTGGGGAAAAAGCAGCTCTTGTTGCTGTATGCATTAGTCATTCAATTAAGAGACCTGTCTTTAGCCACTGTGTATACAGCTTTCCTAATTTACACCCCAGTTTTGGCTCATTCATTTCTCACATGGTGGGTGCACAATGGATGACTTGCTTTGCCTTGCAGTCTCTATATCTCTATATCTGAGGTTTGACAAACCATATCTGTCCTGCAAAAATAAGCTGTGTCCATGATTGGTCCCACCAAGAGCAGTACACAGATTATTTAGAGAGCAAACAAGTTAGGGCTCAGGCACAGCCTCCAGCACAGCAAGCTATTGAGAATTACCATACCATGAAGCATACCCAGATAGCTGGTTGCAGGCCTCCTACTCTAACAGACGGGTGGAAAGATGCTGGGGAGAAAATTGAACATACTTTCCTTGTTCAGAGTAGTTTACACATAGTTCCTACATCCTCTTGGTGCACATCCTTTCTGGGGAATATATATGTGATGCCACTTTGTAGCATGAAGGTGAGAAACCCACAAATACCAGTCCTTATCTTCTTGGGCAAAAGTGAAGCAGGTAAACTGCTGACTGACATGCTGCTTTACTGCAAAAGTGCCCTCTTTACCCACACCTTAAATCAGCCCAAATCAATGTTCCCAATATCCATAACGATTGTGTGCACTGGCTGCTGATTCATGAGTGTGCTGGTTTTGGCTGGGATAGTTAATTTTATTCATAGTATCTGATATGGGGCTATGGTTTGGATTTGTGCTGAAAACAGGGTTGCTAATGCAGGGATGTTTTCGTTCCTGCT
>NW_009259863.1:3704562-3716666 GCF_000687185.1 Egretta garzetta | reverse complement strand
GTCAAGGCCTTTTCTGCTTCTCACCCCACCCCACCAGTGAGTGGGCTGGGCATGCACAAGGAGCTGGGAGGGGGCACAGCCAGGACAGATGACCCCAGCTGACCAAAGGGGTATTCCACACCATATGATGTCATGCTCAGCATATAAAGCTGGGGGAAGAAGAAGGAAGGGGGTTATGTTCGGAGTGATGGCATTTGTCGCCCCAAGTCACCATTACATGTGATGGAGCCCTGCTTTCCCGGAGATGGCTGAACACCTGCCTGCCCATGGGAAGCGGTGAATGAATTCCTTGTTTTGCTTTGCTTGCATGCAAGGCTTTTGCTTTCCCTATTAAACTGCCTTTATCTCAGCCGATGAGTTTTCTCACTTTTATTATTCTAATTCCCCCCCGCCCCCCATCCCATTGTGGGGGGACTGAGTGAGCAGCTGTGTGGGGCTTAGTTGCTGGCTGGGGTTAAACCACAACAATCAGGAACTGTTTACTCATGGTGGATGTAAGGGCAGACCCTCAGAAAGGCCACTGATTTAAAAGACACATAAGCAAATGCTTCTAGAACTTCCAAAAGTTTTTCCTTTCTTTCTTTCTTTATGTTCTCCGTTGATTTTAATTAAACTCACTCAAAGTGAATCAGGGCATGGAGAAATATTAGTGGTTTTTAACTGAGACTGGGATTTTAAGTTAAATATCTGTTGGAGATGTAGAAATATAGATAATGTAGCCTAACTATAGGCACCTGAAAAAGTTATGTGCCATGATATTTCTTTAGGCTGCCTCAAGAGGGAAGCAGTCATGCTGAAATACCGCGAGCAGGTCTATTTCTAGAGAAATTCAAGCCAGGAAGTGGCTGGGTCAGAGCTTTGCTCTCAAGTCTACATTTAAGGGGTGCCAAAGTCATGCCTACTGTAAGTCATATTTCCAGTGTCACATCAAGTATGAGTATAATATGTTCAAATACGGATTAGAGACTACTGTATCCCTATATGCAAAACCAAGGGAGAAATATTTAAAGTAGTGATAATTTAATGTATTCATGTCTTTAGATTGCTTAAATATTCATGCATCCAAAGCTCTGGGTGCACATACAAAATATTAATAGAAAATCCAAGAACATAATTAAGTCACGTGGTATATGTCTCAGAGCTACTTTATCAGAGGAAACCACTGCATTCTAAAAGCTTTATTGCTCTCCAGAGTTGTTTGATTTTTTCCTTCTTTTTCTTTGACCTATATGTTAGTAGAGAACTTCAGGAAAAGAACTTTGATTTTTCAAATACTCGGTGTAGCTTTTAATGGAGAAAAAAAAGAGAGAGAGGTGAGGTGAACAAGGGAAAGGGAAAAGAGAGGAAAAGGGAAAAGGTAAGGGGAAGAGGAAAGGGAAGAGGAAGTGAAAGGAAGAGAAAAAGAAAACAGAAATGGAAAAAAGAGAAAAAGAGGAAAAGGAAAAGAAGAAAAAGAGAAAAGCATAAGTAACAAACAATTGCATGTGCTGGTTCAATTTATAACAGGAAAAAATTGCATGTTCTAAAATACCTTGTTATTAGGATAGAGCTTTATTCTCTATAAGACTAGTTCAATGAAAACCACATATTTATTTAAAAAGCCTTCGATCAGGAAATTTGAAAAACAGTTTACCATATCAAGCCTCAAAAAAAAGTTCCGTCTGACCTGATGAGAGAAATCAGGACCACAGTGGTGATTTAATGAAGCAATCAGCAATGTGTCCAATCTGATTGATGTGTCCCTTCAGAAACCTGACTGGTGATTTGATCCCCACCAGCGCGGACAAATCTCCCCAGAAGACCCCATTGCTAACACAAGCTGTGGAAAGATTTTTCCAGTCAACTGTTTTTTATTTTACCCTTGAATTGAGGTGATGTTTTTTGTCCAACCCCTTTGCTTTGACTTGATTTGAATAGTATTGTCCTGACATAAAGGTGTTATTTATGACAGAACATAGCTCTTACCTTCCAAACTGTCAAATGTTTTATCAGGTGGTGGAAGATATTTCTCTGGTAAAGATAAATTAAGAAAGTAATAAATGTAATTTGCACAAAACACCAGTTCTAATATATATAAATGTATTTTAAAAACAATTAAATTCACACTGAGAGTCAAGAAGCATTGTTACCTTCTTTCTGGATTTTAACTGAGTTATTGTAGAATGACTGCAGAGAAAGGCAAAAGGAAACAACAGACATAAACCAATTATGGGCTCAGTTTATTTCAAAACAGTTACAAATAATTTCATGTTAAGTGATTATTTAGTTTTAGAAAGTGTGCATATTTGAACACTTTATTCAAAAACACTTATAAAAATTGTGTTTTTAACTTGTGTCAGTGGAAAACTACATGAGTTGCCTTGCTGCTTCCAAGCCTGTTAACTTAAAAGGTCTCTGTCCTCTCTGTTTTACAGCCCGTTCACAGCCTTACACACAGAAATCAATTTTTTAAATAAGACCTTACTGTAATTCGACATACCAGGCTGCCAATACAGTGGTCCTGTGTGTATTAGTAGATGTCAGCTTTGCTAAGGCCAGGGACATTGAAGACATTATAAATAATTTACCGTACCAATTAATATTCAACGTTATATAATTAGGAAGTTAACGTATACTGTTTATGTAATGCTGGGTACATCATGAAAAAAATATAAATAAGCAGAGCAAACAAACAGTCAGCAGAACAAATGAGCTGGCCAGGCTTCTCTTCCCTGCCAGGTGAAGCTCTGCAGCTCGCTGTGACAGAGGTGTGCACGCAGAGGCAGATTTCAGGAATGCAGAGGAAAAGCGATGGTAGCAGCAGCATCCTCTCTCCCAGGGTTGTCCTCCAAGCCTGGAGCTGTGGGGCAGGGGAGTCAGCAGATTGCCAGCACTGCCATGCAGCTGTCCTCTGCTATAGCTGTCCAGCATCGTGATTTAGTCCCCTGCCAGGTCATCTTGGGAACAGTCTGAAAAAAAAGCAGCTCAGGATCTGGAGGGTTCAAAGATGGAGACATCTTTTGCTCCTTGGTCTTTCTGGGTGCTCTGTGTGCACCCAGGTTTTGGTGGTGCAGCTTTTTCAGCTGCAACCAACATTCAGGAGCATTAGTTATGAGTGTACATGAACGAGAGTTTGATCAATGATGGATATGGGTAGCTAGGTAAGCTGGCAGGTAGATTTGCAACAGAAAGGAAAAAGATAATCAGTTTAATATACAAATTTTATTTATATAAATTGCTTCTCCACATAGAAGCTGCAAGTAATTTCCATTAAAAAGGTATGAGCTTGTAGGGAGAACTGGGAAGAGAAAGCAGAACACAATTTCTGCTGTAAAAACTTAGGTCTACATGATGGTGTTTATTTTTCCTTATGAAGTATAAAAAAGTCTGTTTAACCTCTGAGTAGTTGAATAAGGTAATTATTTGCAATGCATTAGCAGTAATATGAAATTTCATATAAAGTATGCGTGAGCTGAATCAAGAGCGTGTAAGGTCATCTCTTTTTAATGATGTCAGTTCATAATTAAAATCAACAGAAGGGGTTTATTTTTGGAGGATGGGAGCTAATCTTTAAATGTGCCTGTTACAGATCTTGTGTCCAATACCAGTCTGACTGCTTTATTAAAATGTATTTGGTGTGCCTCTCTAACAAAAATCAATTTTAACACCTTTCTGCAAACAATTTCCTTCCTGTTAGAATCATTTTAATTTGTAATTATAAAATCATCAGTGTAACAAGATACAATTGGAGTTTGAAGAGTATAGTTTATTTTTTTAATTACATTTAATGAATAATTGAAAGTTATATTAATCTAATGAAAATAAATTTGAATTTATGATTGTCTCATTTTAATTTTTGTTAAATGCCTTTATAAAATGTTCACTGCAAGAATACCTGTACATGTTCTACAGCTTGAACTTTTCATTAAATATCCCAAATAGGATCAAAAGAATCTGATCACTTATTCCTGTTATCTCTGAGATTATATGCACGACTGTGGTCAGTTAGATGCCTGCAGTGAAATTTGGTTTCTATTAAAATTGAAGACACAATTCCTAGTCATGCAAAGAGGTCAATAATTCATCCATGGGAATGCACAGCATAATCAATGTTGTGGTTTTACCCAGCAGGCATCTAAACACCACACAGCCATTCACTCACTCCCCGCCTCGTGGGATGGGGAAGAGAATCAAGAAAAAAAAAAGTAAAACTCATGGGTTCAGATAAAGACAGTTTAATAGGACAGAAAAGGAAGGGATAATAATAATAATAATAATAATAATAATAGAATGTAAAAATAAGTGATACGCAGTGCAATTGCTCACCACCCACCAACTGATGCTCAGCCAGTTCCCAAGCAGTGGTTGCCACCCGGCCCTCCTGCCAACTCCCCCTAGTTTCTATACTGAGCATGTCGTCATATGGTATGGAATACCCTTTTCACCAGCTTGGGTCAGCTGTCCTGGCTGTGCCCCTTCCCAGCTTCTCACTGGCAGGGCATGAGAAGCTGAAAAGGCCTTAAGTACTGTAAGCACTGCTTAGCAACAATTAAAACATCAGTGTGTTATCAACATTGCTCTCATCTTAAATCCAAAACACAGCACAATACCAGTTACTAGGAAGAAAATTAACTCTATCCCAACTGAAACCAGGGCAATCAACTAGGAAGGTCTTTGAGAAGAAATGCTGCTTTCATCTCCTTCAGTCTATGCAGTTCCAACCTGGAAGATAGTGATGACTCTTGGCCCTCGTTAGCATCCATAGAGCCTGAGGGTGTTCAAAGTTTTCTCAGCAGCTGACGAGTGTCATGGCATAGCCCCAAACCAAGAGCCTATTAAAGGTGTATGTATGGCTCTTGTTGGCTCTGTGGATGTGGGATCAGATTTGTTCTATTAGCCCTGAACATCAAAGGAAGACTTAGCCTTTGAAGCTATTGGAAGTCATTCTTTAGTGATGAGTTGATAATGCTTTAAGAGATTCACCTAACATAGCTTTATCCACCCAGAAGTTGAGTGTCTGGTCCACATTTTCAATATTTTTAAGCTTGTCTGCTGCATCTACCTTACAAAAAAAAATCTTAGGTTGAGATGATTTGGGTTCTGGAGGTTTCCCTTTTTATATACTGACTGAAAGAAAAGTTTAAGTGAGTGGTTAGATTATATGACTAATTTTAGACAGCCTTGATTAAAAAAAGACAAATTCACCATGAAGGCAACTGAAATTTCCAAAATAATTACCAGTTCAGGTACTATCAGGTTTCCTATGTCCAACTTCAGACATCACAAAGTCCCATGGGCTGCAGGAAATTCTACTCTGTGGGCATTGGGGTATGCCAGTTGGCTGGAGCTACTGGTGGGCAGTCTTACGGTATTTAGAAATGTTGCATCAAGAAAGGATCTGCTATTCAGGATGTTGAACTGAATCCAACCTCTTCCAAAAAACAAAAAATCCTCTCAGCTGTAATTCCACAAAGAGTTAAAACAGGAATGGTTTTGATTACAGAAGTAGGATACAAATTGTATATACTTACCTCCAAATTGGCTATTCTGGCCATGCAAGTAGCTATTCTGGGCTATAAAAACATTTATAGTGCCATTCTGAGGCAGATTATGAAATTATTCCCATACAGATTAAGGAAATAAACAACTGGATTTCTGGATATTTGTAGGTTTGTAAACTGCAGGATGCTGAATATTCATCCCTGATCCATCAAAAAACATCTTTAAACTTGAGAAAGCCAAGACTATTTTGATTTTAGGGAAAATAAGGCTTATTTTTTATGCAAGTTCTGTTGGTAATGAAAAATGGATATTCCATCATAAAATTAACAACCTTAGTATGTGTGGCTTGAAACTGTCATTAAACATAGTTTTTAGTTTATGACTACACAGCATATTAATGTCCTTGCCTTGGAAAACTGTCTATTTGAGAGAAAAAATTAATAGAAGATTAGGAAAAAAGATTTATTTACATCTTTGCTAACTAATTTACTATGGAATTTGCAGCAAGACTGTGTAGCATAAATTCTTCATGGTAAAACAGTCTGCATACTCCTAGTTTACTACTGCTAAAATTGTAATCCTATTAATGATGTTGTACCATATGGAATGATTTCAGTTCAGAAATCTATGCATAGGAATGACCTATATTTTATATACAATTAGCACTTAAAATAGGGAAAAAAGCCAGAAAATGCTGTTAGCGCAATATTTAAACACAAGACTAGGAGACAGGTAAAGTTTTCTTTCTTAAATGAATTTATTCACTGTTTTGATACTGATGGCATTTCTGAATTTACTTAAACCAGAAAGTTTCTTGTTCATACTTTTTTGGAAGATGTCCTCCTTGGACCCATACAATTTAAGTGTGCCTTGTTACATGTAACATCTCTATGACATTTACTTAAGGTGTGCGAAATGTTCTAATACTATTACTTGATAGGAAAATATAAAACAAGACAATAGTTGTGAGTGACAAGGTGACTGCTCATATTCATGTACATATATTGGGCTCAGTCAAAAAAAAAAAAAAATCATTTTGCCAGTTAGATGTAATGAGCAATCACAGTTGGGTAGAAAAATAATAATGGAAAACCTTAAATTTATACTAGGTAAGTGTCCTGGTTTAGGCTGGGATAGAGTTAATTTTCTTCCTAGTAGCTGGTATAGTGCTGTGTTTTGGATTTAGGATGAGAATAAAATTGATAACACAGTGATGTTTTAGTTGTTGCTAAGTAGAGCCTAGACTAGTCAAGGACTTTTCAGTTTCCCCTGCTCTGCCAGGTGCACAGGAAGCCTGGAGGGGGCACAGCCAGGACAGCTGACCCTAACTGGCCACAGGGCTATTCCATACCATATGACGTCACGCTCAGTATAAAAACTGGGGGGAGATGGCCGGGGAACAGCGATCGCTGCTCAGGGACGGGCTGGGCATTGGTTGGCAGATGGTGAGCAATTGCACCACTTGTTTCTCTCATGTTTTGTTTCTCTCTTTCTTGTTGTTTTCCTTTTCATTACAATTTATTAGTAGTAGTAGTAGTAGTAGTGGTGGTGGTGGTAGTGATGGTGGTATTGTTATTGGTTTGTTTGGGGTTTTTTTTATTTTATTTCAATTATTAAACAGACCATATCTCAACCCACAAGTTTTCTTACTTTTGCTCTTCAGATTTTCTCCCCCATCCCACTGAGGGGGGAGGGTGAACGAGCTGCTGGGTGGTTCTCAGTTGCTGACTGGGGCTAAACCACGACAGTGAGCAATGTAATATTTCAAGTTTTTGACAAGAAATAGGTTCAGAGATCAGTTTGTCATATCATTTTACAGGATACAAGGAGACATTTCTTCCTTCAAGGTTATCATATGCCATATGCCTTGCTCTATAGGTTTGCCAAAAGTCACTTAATGCCATATGTCCTAAGCCATTTGGTTTTTTTGTTTTTTAAAGAGTACCTCAGCAGTTGTAGGCACTATCTGATGAAAATAGTCAGAAAAAGCTATTTGTGCTTTGCTACTATCAGAGACTCCATTTTTCTGTGTAAAGTAGGTATCATGAGAGACTCGTACATTTTAAATCTTAACTTCTCTGTAAGACAATTTTAAGTGGTATGCATAGTTCCATCTCTTGTAGCACTCTCAGCAGAGAGGATAGGTTTGTCTGCATGGGCAGGGGGATTTTGAACTCCAGAAGGCTGGGAAACCTGTCAGAATGGTTTTTAAGAAACAGTGTTTAATCACAAAATGTTTACCAGTGTTGTGAATAGCTGGGAGGAGCAAAATGGGGGGAAAACATCCCTCATTTGTAATCCTTTCTTTCTTTCCCACAGCTGTTAGACAGCTGCCTTGTCAAGCAGTTTCCTGAAAATTCATAAATGTCATTCTTTCTGAAAAAAATTGTCATGTGCCACTGCATAAGATTCACGATCCTTTAAGTAAGACTTTAACTTAGGGCAGAAGTAGTGCAGCAGGCCACACACCACGTTAAGCTGTTTCTATTGAGTTAACCACTGTTGTTCTCAAGAATCTAAACTAAGGATTTGTGGAAGCAGGAAACGTGTTTGGGGAAATATATTATTAGATATTTTTTAAAATCCTAGAACTTTACCTTTAAAGTTATAATATTTGAGTACATTTTAGTACAAATTTTTGTCTAATTTTTGTTACTGACTTTAAATTTTATTGCATTTCATAATTTTACCTTATATCTAACCTTCCACCTAAATATTTCTTAAAATATCATTTGAAGAAAAGCTTATTTTAAAACCTTGGAAAAGATATATAATGGAAGATAGGTCCAGCCATTGCAGTTGCCAGTGATCAGAGCACAGCAGAGATCTCCACTTATGCCTACATTATACTAATTCCTTTTTTGGTGTAGGCAGATCAGTTGTAGTTTTGAATTCGAAAAGGGAGTTGAGACAAAGTTACTTACCTCCTTTGCAGGATGCTCTATGGATTAATTAGTTAATGTTTGTTTAGCTCTTTGAAGATGGAGAGCTCTATTTAGGTACTAAGTACTACTTTCAGGAAGAAAAATATGCTAAATACTTACTAAATGGAAGTGCTGTGCAAGACAGATGTTCAGCTTGGAGTTAAAAATCATTCTTTCCCTCCCATTCGAGGTCTCACAACATCTGCAGCATTGTCGCTCCAGAGTGTGAAAGTAGCAGGCATATGCGTGGCCATCATTTGGGGCATCGCGGTTCTGGAAAGGCTGAGATTACCTGGCAAAAACACAGCAAGCCAAATACTGATCATAGATGCTGGTAGGAAAGCAATCAGTGTATCAGAAGAGAATGAAAATGTTACTAAAATTGTGATATCATTTAGCTCATTCTCATGTACTTTTGGCCTATGCTTACAATGCAACCAGCTGGTCGGGCAGGGCTGAAAGTGCAAGATCAGAAATTGTGCTCTCCTTTTGGTTTTGTACTGCATACAGGCAGCTACAGTAAAAATTTTATTGTTTTCAGGCTGTATTATCCCTTTTCTGTGTGACCTCAACACTGATTTACACCCCAGAGAAAATACTATGATGAGAGTTAGAGATTCTCTTAAATATTAGCCTCTGTAACAGATACATGGACAGCACATGCTGTTCCAGCCATCGAACTGCAGGTTTTGGTGTCACACAGCTTTTTTTGTAAATTAAGGACAGAATTCAGTTCTATACCAAAATATCTGAATTTAGATGCCCTTATGTGTGAAAGGCCCCTCTATTATAGTCAATGGAAGTTTGGTCAATATGGCCAGTGGAGCCTGCAGAGGAATTTGGTTAACCAGGTCTTCTTTTGAATTCCCTGACTGCATTGACCAGATTTTTCACTGATTATAACAGGAGTTAAAACATCTAGTGTCCTTGTAGACATTTGCAAATAAAAGCATAAATCCCACACAGCCTCTTTTCATCAGGGCACAAATCAATTCTCTAAATTGAGGTGTTTTCAGGTGTCCAAGAGACGGTCTTGGAGAATCCAAGACTAGACTTCAGATGCTGCTTCAGAAGGGTTAGATGCCAGCAACAATAAACTGCAAAAAAAAGCTTAAAAGTTCCAAAAATTCAAATAATGAAACTGTAAGTGGCAATAAGGTTTTGAGATAACATTGCGTAAAGCACCCACAGTTGATTTTGTTAGAATTAGAACCAGCAAAAGACTAAAAGGGAAAGCTACAAAGACATTTCATCCAGAATAAATTTGAATCCTCCCTGAACAAGTCCTAATATGGGAATACATAATGTTTTGTGAGTATTTAAATAAGGGCAATAGTTCTTGTAATGTTGTTTCTCTTTTTTTTCTAATGGGAATGGCCTTCAAGTGACAACAATAAGCAGTTAAAACATGTAGTTGGTCACCTCCTAGGAACTGTGTTGCTGACAATGTGAAATTAAATACATTACCCTGACCCAGTTTTCTATAACAATCATAGAAGGCAACAAATCTGAGCTGTCTTGGTCTTGAAACTGCTAAAGAGAGGAAAAAAAGAAAAAGATGAAAATTCAAAAATCTGTATTTCCATTGCTATATATCTAGTTGTATGAAATCATCATAATTCTTGTGCAAAATCAGAGCTGTCAAACTTCAAGAAATGCAGCTCTGCCTTATAACACATGTTGTTCTATACAAAGAAGAAATTAACAGGGCTTTACAAGGACAAGTCAACAGAAAATTTACCATCTCTTAAAACAGAGAGGTCCGAAGTCTGCATAAAAATTCCTTCATATAAAGCTTGCTAAAAATCTCTGTTAAGTTACTACAGCTGTTCAAGGATCAAAATCATTTATTTAATTAAAAATGACAGAGCATGTTCATCCCTGTATGCATGGTACAGGATGCTTCAGATATCCGTAAGCTAGAAGACTGCTGATTAACAGACTATTTCTGTAGCAGCAAATTTGTCAGTGTCGCAGTAGCATCTCAAACACTAGCAGGTGATTGTCAGGGGTTTTAAATTGCTAAAGCGGTTCCTGGCGTATTTTGTAACCAGCATGACTCTCTCAGGCAACTGATTGACGTACTCAAAGTTGGTGGTCAGTACAATGATTTCTAGACTGTCAGCTTTCTAAATTTTTGGGTTGTGGGTCGGATTTTTTGTTGGGTTTTTTGTTTTTTTCTGGAATCTGTGTAAAGTGAAAACATATAAAAGAGAGAGAAATCAGTGGTCTGACATTTAATTTTCAAGGAAATTTGAAAGCCCTTTATTTTTGAACTTTTTTGCCACTCACAAGAAAAAATTCTCAAAAGAACATGGAGTTAAACATCTATCTAAACATATAATTAAAAATACAAGACTACAAGACAAGTACAGTTACAAAAGATATACAAAGGGTAAAGAATAAAAAAAAAATCTGAGGCTACAGTCAGAGTTGGCAAGTTACAGCAATTTGGAGAAAAAAAAAAATACAATAAACTTTTGGGGCAAAAAAGCTTAATTTAAACATACATATATATGCACCAAAAAACAATCCTATAAGAATTTGCAAATGGATCAGACAACAAATTGTTTATATTTTTTAAAGCAAAAGATGAAACCCTAACCAGCTACAGAAATTAAATATGGAATCCTGCTGCTTTATAGCATTAGTAAAACTACAGTGAAGGAATGAAGCTCATCTAGAATTGCTTTCCACTGAACAGAAGCTCTTATCACTGAAATCATCTTAGGTAAGCACAGCTTTACACAAAAATGTTCATAACAAGTCTCTAGACCTAACTCTGGATGCAGAAAGAAATGCTTATTTCTTCCTGCTGGTAAAGAAAGGAGTGCATGGGCTATGGAACATTTGGCTGTTGCATGCAGCCAAGTGTTGGATTAAGGAACAAGGTATGTAAGCTATCTATAATATCAAGGTGGAACATTCTTGAAAAGCAGTGCCTCAGAGATACACTAAGACTTTGTGTAGACAACTGATTAGTTTAGTCCTTGGATTCCTGCAGGGGAAGTATCTGGTAGAATCAGAGAGGTGATCTTGAACGTGTACCCAGATTCCTTAGCTCACCAGTAACTGTAATGAGATTATTTTTAGTGCCACTTCTTTGGAGACAATAGAATTTAAAGGAGAGTCAAACATTAATAATTCACTTGCTGAAAAATAAGGCTTATCATTTGTGGTTAAGAGCTTCACCTATTCAGCTTAGAAAGGAAAGGTTGTGAGGACACAGATATTTGATGGAAAGAAAATACATCTGATGTGGGGAGAATGAACACAAGAGAGAAGTAAACAGAGAGGTTTTAGCTAAAGAATAGCAACATGACATCCCACCAATAGGTCAAGCTTCGTTCCATCTCATCTATCAGATCTGGCTGTTGTTAAGTTGCAACTAGAAGCTTATGAACAGAAGGAAAAAAGACAGCTTCAGGGTGGCTTCATCCAAAGCCCTACTTTATAGAAATTTAAGAAACAAAACCAACTTGTTTTGCAGCACTGAAATTCTCAATGTGGGGTTTTTTTTCTGCTGGTTTTGGCAGGTCTTGCTTATCCTCAAGCTTCCACAGACTGAGGATATACAATTCCCAATTTCTCTCATTCCCTCAGACCTCAGTGGTCTTTGGATGTTTTGGTGAAAATCAGCAATTTTTATTTTAGTTTATCATTGAGATCTTTCCTGTGCCATTGCACTGACAGCAGGAA
>NW_009259863.1:3677894-3704479 GCF_000687185.1 Egretta garzetta | reverse complement strand
GCAGGAATTGAGCAGAAGTCAAACTGTAACTAAATTGTTCTGCTGACTTCTTCCAAAATTACTTATCTGAATGAATTACTACTTTCTGGAGCAACTTGGATTTGTGCAGGTTACAAGTCTTTGGTGGTTCACCAACAAAGTATTGACATAATAACAAAATAAACATTGGCAGAGCATAGTGAGAAAGATGAAACATTTTCCCTACCCCTGCATTTGCTGCAGATACCACCCGTGACAATAACATATATGAGAAATGGAACTGTACTGCTTTGTATTTTTTTGCCAGATCCTTTAAAATTGAAGCAACTTTGACATTTCTAATGGAAATTTCAGACCAGTTGCTCCAGAAATTGTTAATGGTAGTTTGCTCTTGGCAGTCCTATTTTAGCCAAGTCAGAGAAGCATGGAAACCCCACTAATACTGGGGTGCTATTCCATTTTGAGTTTTATATGAAAGCAACAGCCTGAATTATTTTTGTTAAAATTGAATAGTGTTTTCACAAGAATAGAGTTACTGTTTTGTCTTCTGTTCAAATTTGAGCCTCATACGTTCTGAGTTGTCTAGTAGTTTACATACATATAGGTACTATTCTTTCTTTAGCAGTCATTTCACAACTCTTAAAATCACAGGTTATTGGTCATTTGCACAGCAAGACTGATTTTCTGGGATAAAATTTGGGGATTTTCTTTCTAACAATCTGTTTTCCGAAATACTTTCTGTGGGGAAAAAAAAGGACAATTGTCCACCATGCTGTTTAACTCTCACCGCAATTGTGCAACGACGATTTTCAAAGTAAAAGATCTCAGACCCCAGCTAAACTTTCATATACCCACCTGTAAATATGACCCTCTGCTTTGTCTCACACAATAGTGGGCAGTTGTAAAAGTAAGATGCAGAAAGCAAATTGTTCTCCTGGTAAAGTCTCAGAAGTACTCATTCTTTCTTTTCCTTTCATTGTATTGCCAATTTTGGTTTTAGACATGTTGGACAAACTTAGCTCTTGTGTGCTGAAGCCAAGCTTGTTGTTACTACATCAGTCAAGCAGAAATTTCCATGCAGCTACTGCAAAGTGGGTGAGTTGGGATTCCTTCTTCTGTTGCAATATGGTTCATCATTAACAGTCCATGAACATGTATGAGGAAATTCACAGGTTGGAGAATTACTCTATGCTTCCAATGGAGTTGGACAGGGTTGACTGTGCTTGGCTACATCTTTATGGTTTTCTTTGCAAACAGAGATGGAATTGGTTTTATACTTTTTAAAATTAAAGGTAAAACTCAAAACAACAGCAAGCTTTTCTTTGCAGTGAGTCCTAAGCACCTTATTTAGCTAAGTTTTGCTTTGACTGTGATAATGCTGTGGTGATTATTCTTTGATTCAGTGATACACTGAGTTCGAAGTGTGCATATAAGAAGCAATTCTGCCAGTCTGAGCAATTAAATATAATTAATTTCACAGAATCTGACCTCAGAACAGCCTTAAATATGACAACCTACATTTCATTATAAAGTCTAACCCTGTATCACTGAAGTTCTTTTATTGCATCCTTATTTCCCTATGCCTTTGCAGTATTTTCAGATTTATTTCCTTTCTATATAATACATACTGTTTTCAGTAAGCTGTCAACAGTTTAGAATTAGTGGAAATAATTTAGGCAGATTTGGGGGAGATTGAACTAGCAGAAGTCAAGTCAAGGGCTATTATCCTTGAGAGCTGTCAAAATTAATAATAACATGCAAACCACTGAATGTAATTGTTCTTAATATTTTCATAATCTGAAGTCACTACAAAGGCTTGCACCATATTTGTATTAAACCACAATAGCAGATGGACTGTCTGCAACTGTTTGCATAGCTGCAGTAGTGTAATCCTTCTTAATATTACAAAGCTTTGCTGACTTTCTTTGGAGAGCATAAGTACATGTGGCTCAGATGTACAAAGTTATTCAAGACTGCAGCCTGTATTCAGGTCCCTCGTTTCCATGAATTGCTAGAGGAACTACCCACCTAAACACATCAGGGGACCTGTGCCTGCAGTTCCTGGGGCATCATTTCAAAAGGGCTGCCAGTAGTTTCTCATAGTCCAGAGGTTCACTAAAGTGCTTTTAGAACACTTCTGATAAAGAAAGGGTATAAAGAAAGATGTATCTCTCTGACATGAAATTCCTCTTCGCAATCAAGGGAGGTGATTGTGCCCCTCTACTCTGCTCTGGTGAGACCTCACCTAGAGCACTGCGTCCAGCTCTGGAGCCCTCAGAGCAAGAAGGACATGGAACTGTTGGAGCGGGTCCAGAGGAGGGCCACAAAAATGATCCGAGGGCTGGAGCACCTCTCCTATGAGGACAGGCTGAGAGAGTTGGCCTTGTTCAGCCTGGAGATGAGAAGGCTGCGGGGAGACCTGATTGCGGCCTTTCAGTACCTAAAGGGGGCCTATAGGAAAGATGGGGAAAATCTTTTTAGTAGGGCCAGCTGTGACAGGGCAAGGGGTAATGGTTTTAAACTAAACCAGGGTAGGTTTAGACTAGATATAAGGAAGAAATTCTTTCCAATGAGGGTGGTGAAACACTGCAAGAGGTTGCCCAGAGAGGTGGTGGAGGCCCCATCCCTGGAAGCATTCAAGGCCAGGTTGGACGGGGCTCTGAGCAACCTGATCTAGTTAGCGATGTCCCTGCTCCTGCAGGGGGGTTGGACTAGATGACCTCTAGGGGTCCCTTCCAACCCAAAACATTCTATGATTCTATGATTCTGTGAATCTGCAGCTGGCTTAGGTCAACATGGTTGCATTTATTATTCCTGAAGTCTTGCCCAAGACACCAACAATGTGATCACTCTACATAACAGAAGGTTTCAGCCTGCCTTCCTTAACTATAGACTACAGGTAGGGATACCCAGCCTTTTGTATATGACGTCATTCAAATTTTCTGTTATCACCATCAAAAATTTACATCCCTTTGTCCTTGTTCTCGTAAGAATTGATAGTACCTTTGTTTTGAATATACTCTGAAAGTCTGTAGACACAGTGTACCTGAGGCAGTGCAGAATATCATTATTTTGTTCTTCAGTACAGTTAATACCTTTGCCACAAAAATGACAATTATCTGCAGTCTTTCACTGATCTTCAAAATGGGAGACTTCCCACTTAGATTGTAAACTCTATTTCCTCAGCACCTAACTGTCCTAATTTACAATGACTCCCTGAAGTTTCTGCAATATAAAATGAGCAACAGCTATAATTACTATCATGCCTAAACAAGACTATTTAGTTCCTTTTAGCTGAGAATTAGTAATACTGAAATGACAATGACTTTTTTTTAATGTAATTGTTGCATGACCACAGAAAAAAAATTCAGATCTCATAGATCATATTCAGTACCAGTAAGATATAATTTTATTTCTTCTTCTCTTAATTAGAGTTGATTCTGCAAGTGGAGTCCCTCACTATGGAACACAAAGGTTTTGTCAACAAATAGTATTTGAATGAAGACAGACTTCATACTGGCAGATTACCAGTGGTAGCAGAAAAAGATAAATATCAGTAATATCAGTTTATTTTACTTAGAAAAAAAAAGTCCTTCACCATTATATTTAAGCAGTACCATTTTTTACAGCAGAGAACAGATAGTGTGATTCATTTTGCATCAAATTATTGGGCTTTTCTTTGTCCTATAGCTACTTTTTTTTTTCTTGGTTGATGTTTTTCTGACATGTATAAAATTTGTTGCTGGTTTTGGTATTTGTGCCTATTCCATACTGCTTTTGCTCTGCAGCAAGTTGTCTGTCTCAGGGTACTGTGGAGATCTGTTCCTTATCTGTCCATTCCTTTTAAACCAGATAGAAAACATGTCTGCTTATCCTGAAACTCCAAGGTAATAAAGCTTCTCCATGCTTCTCAGAGCTTGCAGCCCTCTTACCCACTGCAGATAATTGGATTTGACCCAGATTCTAGTCTTCAGCATGATGATCAATGCTCCCTTGTCTGGGTCTCATCATACTGTCATGACCCGTGCATCCAAAATTTATTTGACCTTGAGCATGCTTTCTGTGCCAAGTCCTACAGCCTGGGAGAATCTTGGTTTCTGCTGACAAAGATGTTTACCAAGAAACTGCAGATTTCTGTTCCTGTGTAAAAGTGGTGCCATCTACAGCATATGGTTGAGAAAGCCATCCTTCATCCTGGCCACTCTGCTGCCATCCTAGGAATCCTGGGACAACCTTGCAAAGTTTATGCGACATGAATTCCTCCTCGCACAGGCACTAATCCTCACAGATTCATGATCAGTGTATCCATCAGCCAATAAGCTGTCCCCATACAAAAAAAAATAGTTACAGTGATCAAAGATAGCTGAAAGATACTTTTTTTTTTGCCATTTGAATGAAAATATTTTTATTTCATGTCTCTTGCATGAAAATATCACTGAAGGGCAGTTACAGGAACTATGAAAAATCAACAACCTACAATGGTTTACAGCATTAATAACTCTAAATAAATGAATAATGAAATGCTCTAATATGCTATCCATATGTTTTAGAGTTACCAGTGGCAAATTTTTACCACATGGATCTTTTTCTGATATGAACAGTGTGGTGACAAAGGACTTTTATCTTCCTTTCTCAGCACTAAAGGATTTGGTTCAAGAAAAAAAAGGGAGAAAACTCCTTGGTTTTATATAAATATACTTTCTAATTTAGAGACTAGTCTCAGAATAATTCTACTTTTATTTCCCGTGAATAAACATTGTAATTACTAACACTGTTTCTGCACACCTTTAAGCACACCAACAATTTTAAGGAACACTAATATATCTGTGAAAACAGTCTGTTTCTAATGCGTTCTGTAAATGCTGTAGGCAGGCTCTTGCAGATGCACCTGTAAAGTTTGTGGGCATGTTTTTGAGGCCTCTTGCTCATTAAGCGAAATGACTTGGCTTCGATTCACAGAGCTATTTATTTTGTGGACCTGGTAACAGAATATTGTGTTTTCTAAGCAAGGCTCTCGAGTTTTTTAGATGATATATTAAAAAGCACCTTTCCAATTTTCATACTGCTGAGAAGAACAACCTTCTTCCAGAGAACTTTTTTTAAAGGTGAAAGACATAAATTATCTATAGACAGTTTTACTGGTACTCCATGAGAGTGCTGATAAATTTTTAAATAAAAATATTTAAAAAAAAAAATTCAGGAAAAAGATCACAACTTATATTGTCCATAACTATACTAAAAAAGAAGTGATATTTATAACTGATGTCCATAGTGTGAACATTCATGACACTTGCTCATATGCACACGGCTGATGCATCACTGCAGAAAAGTGAATTTTGCATGTAGTAAAGGGAAAGCTGACAGTTTTATTTCAGGCTGGTTTATTTATAAGCATAAACTAGGTTATCTGTAATCTTCAGAAAATTAGAACAAGACAGTTTTATGATACGTGAAAAATATCTCTTTTTAACATATCCCAAAGTAAAAAAAAAGCCTCTGAAATGTTCACTGTGATAGGGTTATCATAAGCTCTTCACACTGGCACGTTTGAATGCAATCCTTACTGGAGAGTAGAGTTTTTGGTCACTGGAGGAGATGAATGTCTAGTAAATACAGTCAAGCAGTGCATACACAGATGGAGGTAAATCATCTGCACTTTGTAAACAGGTTCAAAAGGATACGTTGACAACATCATGCCTCTGCAGCTCTGCAACAAAGGAAACTTTGGGGGAACTACAAATTACTACCTCTGGGAAAATCATGGAGTGTCCTCTTGGCACACATTTCTGTGCTGATGAAGGATAACCAGGTGACTGTGAACAGTCAGCATGGATTTCCCAAGGGTAAATCATGCCTGATCAACCCGATTCCCCTCTTTAATAAAATGGATTTTTTAGCGAGGAGAGAGCAGTGGATGTCATTTACTTCAACTCCAGCAAAGCTTTTGACACTGACTTCCACAAATTTCTTGACCCAAGTTGTGACATTACAGTCTAGATGGATGGTACAAGACTGGTTATGGCTGTGGTTAAGGCACCATGTTCTACCTGGAGGCCAGTAGCAAGTGTAGTGGGTCTGCCTGGGGACTTGTCTCATTTATCATCTTCACCATTGGCAAGAGAGGGCACAGCCATCAATTTAAATCATTTAGAGGGATCTAGACAGGTTGGAGCAATGGGTCTGAGTGAACCTCATGAGCAGCTCCCTAGCTGGTCAGCCCAGGTGCAGGGCATCTCAATGAGGACAAATACAAAATCCTGCACCTGGGAAGGAAGAGCTCCTTGTAACAATACATGCCGGGACTGACGAGCTGGGGAAGAGCTGTGTGGGAAAGGTCCTGGGGGTCCTGGTAGGCAGTGAGCTGAGCAAGCGCCAGCAATGTGCCCTGGCAGCAGAGACAGCCAAGAACATTCAGGTCTGTACTAACAAGAGTATGGCCAGTCAATTAACAGAAGGGATTATTTGAGTTTTGGGTCCCCCATCTTGGAAAGATGCTGATAAACTGGAGCAGGTTGAGTGGAGTTCACAAAAAGCTCAGTGTCTGAAGCACTTGCCCTGTGAGGAAAGGCTGAGGGAGCTGGGCTTGTTCAGCCTGGACAAGGCATGGCTTCAGGGGGATGTAACAGCAGCCTGCCAGTACTATAAGATTATAAAGAAGACAGATCTAGGCTGTTCTCAGTGGTGTATGGCAGGAAGATGAGGGACAGCAGACATAACTTTAAACCAGAGACATTTAGGCTGGTGACAAAGAAAAACCTTTTCCCCATGAGGAAAGCACAACAGCGGAGTAAGCTTCCCAGGGAGGTTATGGAGGGTCCACTCTTGGAGGTTTGCAAGATCCAACTGCAAAAAGTCCTGAGCAAATCTGCCTGACCCCGTAGCTGGCCCTGCTTTGAGAAGGAGGTTGGGATGGAGACCTCCTGAGGTCCTTTCATACATGAATTATCAATAATCTCATGAACTGGCCATATTGAGTCTTTAATGAAAGCATGTCTACCAGGTCATGCTATCTTCTCCCATATGGAAAAAGGTGAAACAAACATGACATTGATGCATGCACCTGCACTGCTGAAACAACATTTATACAATGCCTTTCTCGGTTGCTGCAATAGCAATCCATTTTAACCATGAAAAAAGGAGATGTTTGTTTGTTGAACAATACCTTTCAAAGGACACACACAAAAATTCTGAATGTTCAGAGCTCCCTATTTACTCTTCAAACAGGTTTCTAAAGCTTGACAAATGAGAACATTTGGTACAGAAAGGTGAGAAGAATGCAAAGAGCAGCGTCTAAAGAAAGAGAATCACACTGTGCTTACCTTAGGAAGCTGCCAGTACATGAACGATGAGTTTGGAAAAATTGTTCAGGTCACACTGAATGCTGTGACGAAGCTGAGGCAATAGCACAGAAAATGGAGGAACTTTAAATTGAAGAGTCCTGGAGATTTGTTTCAGTCAGGGCTACAGTGTTATATGTAATTTCTAGAGCTAATGTGCAATGCTAGTCACCTTAAATATGTGTTTAGGTGCAATTTGAAATCAGAAGACCCCAGTGAGATTGAGAGAGGATTATGGTTCATATTCATTTGAACAGGCGCTGAAATTTTATTATGTTTATAGTAATTGGCATATTTTTATAGATTCATTTTTTAATTTGGCACCCACTCAGACTTCATTGCTCATGCTACACTAGTAGTATGATGGATTACTGTGTTTTTTCCATTATTATTAAATTTAATTATTTTTGTTCATGTACCCAGATGTGAACAACGTCAAGAGTTCTAATCTAATAATACAGACTGTTTGGAAAATATGTGCTGTCAATTAGAGGCATTTTATAATAGAAACGATAAAAAGAGTCATTAATGAAAAGTAGTTTGCCTCCCTACATACTGGCTTCAGTTAATCAAAGGTGCTTTGAAATTGAAATCATTAATTAACTTTGCCTGTTTTTTTACTGATCAAGCACTTTCAGGGTTGCTGGAAATCTGTGAAATTAAGTTCTTCCGTAAAAGAAAACAAAATTAATGTGGATTTTTTGCCAAATACATTTTAGTCTTTCCTCCCAGTAACATATTATACATACATTGCTGCCAACGTTTAAGTAGAAGAAACAGGCAAAATTGAGCTGGGAAATTACATTTTTGCACTCCATTTTTTACTGGCACCTCATTTATATTTTAAATGATCATGCAATAGATAATGAAATAATCACTCCAATGTGTATCTTATTTTTATCTTAGTTCCTTGTAATATTCTAACAGGTGCACTGATGCTCAAACTAAATTTAAAATTAACAGTCTGTAAAAAAATTATTGAGAAACAGAAAAGCTGTATGACCAAATCCCTGACAAGATAATTCTGCAAATGAATCTTTCTGACAAAGGTGTGCCCCCCGACAGCTCTCTAGTGTGAATTTTACACAGGACGAGAGTGATGCAGGTCAGCAGAAAGTGTTATATTAGCTTCCCTCCTTGTGCAGTAGTTTCCAGGCCAGAATTTCTAGTGGCTGAAAGCACCATTGTACCTGTGCATGGATTTTACTTCATTTTGACAAAATTATCTTCTTTATTTTTATGGAAGGGGTTTCTCCTAAAAGTGTTTCTATTTTCACCAGAGGAATATGATCTTACATTTTAAATTTCATGGGTTCATATGTTTAAAGGTTAATATAAAACCTGCCTTCATCTGTATAATTTCAGCCTGAGAGCAAAAACTTCTTTCTTTTTGCTGCAAAGTAGTAAGTAAAACTCATCAATACTTCCTAGTTACTAAAGGATAAGCAGACGAATTACACTGCCTAGTCCAGCTTTTAGTTTAAAAAAAAAAAGTAAATATGCACAGAAAAGCTATAAATATTACCAGTTGGAGTAAAGCAAAGTTTAGCTGTGTGTAACATCATTCATGGCAAATTTAATACGGCAAAGAGAAACAGCCAGAAGATTGATCCCAGGGATACGGTCATACATCCCTTACCTGGTAAGGAGTTTTTCTTGGGTCTACACTGCACAATTTAGGCTACAAAGATCTTCTTGTAGGACCTATTGCATAGAAGGCGCCAAAAGTCCTTGCCTTCCCCTGACAGTAATAGGAGTTGAAAGGGCTCAGCAGTATGACAGGGAAAATGTGCACCTTTTATTTCTCGGAGTCGCAGTCATGTTCTGCAAGGTCACAGGCCGACAATGAAAGATTTTTAAAAGCTTTTGGCAAAAGGGATTAATAAAATGCTTTTCAAAATTTGTGTTCATTTCAACTGTCATAACAGTAACGTAATAATAATTGCAATAATTTGCTGTATTTCTACCATGTTGGTAACAGTATAACACAAAGGAACAATGACAGATACGTTCTAAAAATGGACATGCATTTACTGTAAGTGTGTCTATTCTCTCCATGGGGAATGCTAATACTGTTCCGTGTGGGTGAATAAACTTAAGACTGTACATAACCTTGGAGTCTTCAGGAATGAATAGTTAATCTTGATAGATTTAAAATGAAATGACATGTCAGTCATTTTAATCAATTTTTTTAAATTTAATGTACTATTGAATTCTCGCTATGGAACCCCATAAGATGACTTTAAAAAGCTACAGCAGATCTATTTTTGACCATTAAGTACTTATAGCAATTTCTGTATGCCTTTCTACATTCCTTACTACTTGGCTGCCTTACTAATAAACTCTCTAAAATTTCTTCATAAAATTACATAATGTAGTTTTAATTATAAAAGCATGTGATCATATGATTGACCATATTCACATGCATGGATGTTTAGCACAGCTTGACCATGATCTTAATTGGAAAGAGCATGTTACTGAAAGCCATAATAATCTTAGCTCTGATATTATGAGCCACGTCTTCTTTTATTTATCAGAGTAAGCCTATCATTAGGGTGACATATCAGCTCTCATTATGTCAGCATGTCAGATTATACAACATAAGTGATTGTGATATGTCAAACCTGGTAGGACTGAATAAGGCAGGACTTGCTAATATAGTATAAAACTTTCCAGTTTTTTTCTTCCACCACCAATGTGTCCTATTGTATCAAAACGCCATACCTGGACAGGCTGGAGAGGTGGGCCTGTGTGAACCTCATGAGGTTCAACAAGGCCAAGTGCAAGGTCCTGCACCTGGGTTGGGGTAACCCCCAGTATCAATACAGGCTGGGGGAAGAAAGGATCGAGAGCAGCCCTGCCGAGAGGGACCTGGGGGTACTGATGGATGAAAAGCTAGACATGAGCCGGCAATGTGCGCTGGCAGCCCAGAAGGCCAACCGTACTCTGGGCTGCATCAGGAGGAGTGTGGCTAGCAGGTCGAGGGAGGTGATTCTGCCCCTCTACTCAGCTCTGGTGAGATGGCCAGCAGGTCGAGGGAGGTGATTCTGCCCCTCTACTCAGCTCTGGTGAGACCTCACCTGGAGTACTGCGTCCAGCTCTGGAGCCCTCAGCACAAGAAGGACATGGAACTGTTGGAACGGGTCCAGAGGAGGGCTACAAAAATGATCCGAGGGCTGGAGCACCTCTCCTATGAGGACAGGCTGAGAGAGTTGGGCTTGTTCAGTCTGGAGAAAAGGAGGCTACGGGGAGACCTGATTGCGGCCTTCCAGTACCTAAAGGGGGCCTATAGGAAAGATGGGGAACGTCTTTTTAGTAGGGCCAGCTGTGTTAGGACAAGGGGAAATGGTTTTAAACTAGAACAGGGTAGGTTCAGGCTAGAGGTAAGGAAGAAATTTTTTACAATGAGGGTGGTAAAACACTGGAACAGGTTGCCCAGAGAGGTAGTGGAGGCCCCATCCCTGGAAACATTCAAGGCCAGGTTGGATGGGGCTCTGAGCAATCTGATCTAGTTAGCAGTGTCCCTGCTCACTGCAGGGGGGTTGGACTAGATGACCACTAGTGGTCCCTTCCAACCCTAAACATTCTATGATTCTATGATTAACAGATGCAATTATTACTTGCCAGCATGTGTAGGCACTTACCAGTCTCCCCCTTTTTCTGTGCACTATGAGGTCCTTCCTTGGTGGATGTTTTCTATGCTGTGGACAAGGAGAACTAGAAACTCTGAAACATAAATCCCCAACTCTCCCATTTTGTATTTAAGTGGGTACCCCTATTCTGTGCTGAGGGATACCCCTGAACAAACACCCTCCAGCATTTTTTTCTGAAACTGTATTAAAACAAACGTCTTCTAGTAGTTTTTTTCTGAAGATGTCTTAAAGCTCCTGGGTTTTGTGTCTTGTTTTTGTTGGTTTGTTTTTTTCTTCTCATTGGATGCAGTCCATTCCTCCCCAGGAGGTTAACATGCTACAGCAGCAGGTAGAGCTTGGAATCCAAAGGAATAAAGGAACAAGACCTCTAAGACACCTTCTCTTCTGAGGTACGCTTCCCAGTAGGTCTTCTTCTCCCTGACACTACTGTGTCTCCAGATACCTAACTGTAGCCCTTCATACCTTATTAGGCCAAGTTGCTGAAACCACTTTAACAGTTCAGATTACTGGAATCAATAGCTAAATGCAAGTAGGAGGCTACAGACAAGACACACTAAAAATCAAAGCAAGAAAAGCAAAATAACCAAGAAACTGGATGATGTCACACTTTACAAAGATGCTTTGGCTTACATTTAGTTATTTCATCCATAACTGCAAAATGTGCCAAAAAAGCAGAAAAGTGTTAAAGATAAAAAATGTTTTGAATATGTAGGACCAAATAACGACTCCCAGAGCTTAAGGGGACTTCTTCAAGCTGCCAGGTCACTAGGAATTTCTTAAGCACTAGAGGGAAACTATGAATGGTATTATAAGAGAACAAAAAACTTGATTTGGTCAAATGTAATTTGACAGAAAGATGACAAAAAGAAATTAGGATAAATGTAGTAGCAAAGATTTTATGGTGGCATAACCTGAATTATCTGCAGTTAATTACCAACATGCAAGTGAGGTGTTTCTGAGAGATTCCTGGACTTTATATTCATTCTTAGCTATGTTTTATTCCTCAACTTCACTAATGGTATAGGTGAGAATATAAAATGGTTAGCGGTAAATTCTGAATTCAGATGTTTACAATTTATCATTTATGCCCTACATATAGTCAGGGAAGAGACAGTTATCACCAAACACCAAATCAGACCTTCTATATACTGAACAATCTTCTGGAGCTGCCTTTTCTCTCTACTTTGTCCTTAGCTATCTGCCTGAAATTCAGAGCGATAAAAATGAAGGCCTATATTCATTTCTGGGAACAGCTGAAGTGTGAAGCTATTGCATGAGGCACTGTACAGTCACTAGAATTTCTTCTCGCAAACACAAAAATTACAAGTATTTTGAGAAAATAAAAATACAACACAAAATAAAAATACAATACAAAATAAAAATACAATACAAAATAAAATATTTTGACAAAATGAAAATTACTTCAATGATATATGAGGTCTGGAAAAATCTTCCTTTTGAAGAGTTACAGTATTTCTACCTATTGAATGTATCCAAGAAAATTGTAAGTGTTAATTTTAGCATGGCTAATGAGTACCTAAAGGGTGAGAAGATTTTGTGTTAAAAAGGGCTTCTCATCCTAAAAAGAAAGAGGCATTTTAAGAACCAGAAGCTTGAGTCCAAATTTGGATATATTTAGACAAGACAGAAAGCCCTTATTTTTTAAAAGAAAAGCTAAATAACTATAGAAGAACTTTGTAGTGTTCTATCATATTCCTAACCACCACTTGAAAACTTTAAATCAATATTGGTTGTAATTTTTTAAAATGTGCCATAATATAAGTTTCACCAGTATGGTAGGAATCACTGAATTCTGCAGCCTGGGTTATGCAGTATTTTTACATTAGATTATTTACATTCTCTTTAAAAATCTACAGCCTTAAAAATCTAGAGCCCTTATACTCTATGAAAAGATCCAGACTTGTAGAGAAAGCAGTTAGTTAGAACCATTTGTTAAAAAAAATAGAAATTCCCCAAACTGCCGGCTAACCCAAATAATACTCTATACCTCCTGCAAGCTCATTTCCTCCTGATGCTGCTCTGTCTGCCAGTAACTCCTTTGCCCATGCATGTGTTTTGACAGGTGGTGTTTCTTTTACCACCTTCTTATTTATGCATGGGGTTGGCAGTCTCTTTTGCTGGCCTGTTTTTTGTCCCAGGTCAGATTCTCTCTCTCTCTGCCTCCAGACCTGCTTGTTTTCTTCTTGTGCCAGACCACTGGAAGGGTATCTGGACCCAGAACTGCCTTTGTACTCCTTGGGAGGTGACACGATGGGTCTTTCCACAACATTTGCAAGTAATACCAATATTCTGCTAAGCTCTGCCCAAAGGACTGTGACTCATATTTCTGGCATTATAAATACACTCGACATTATAAATACATCGGGGTAAATTGCTGAAGATTAAACACTTTTGTGGGAATTTTAAGATTAAAAAAATCTTTGAAGATAAGTACAGGTCCAGCCCAGGGAAAAAAAAAAATAGCATCCCTTTCAGAAGACATGGAAGGTCTTGGCTAGCCTTTAGTAAATGGCTCTAAATAAATCAGATCAGGGTTTTGGACAACAATAATGCCATAAGCATCGTGTATGTGCATGTTGGCATCTGCTTTGGTGGCAAGAAGTCTTTTCAGGTGGTGAGTTTGGGAAAATTGCCACTATTATAGCTCCAAAACTTTGCAAAAGATGTTTTCAAAACATTTTCAAGCTTTGTTCTTAGAAATATCAACAGGATCTTTCTTCCAAAAAAAATCAGAACAATATTGAATTGTTCTCTAAACAGTACAGATTATTTATAGAATGACATCTCTATTAATCTCTGCAGGACATTTGCCCAAAGAGGATGAAAAATCTCACTTTTTTTTCTGTTGTTGCATCCAAGAAAAGAATCTTTCCATTGAATGAAAAAAATTATGGAATTCACTTAGTAGTTTTTGGGTCAAAACCTAGAAGGAGGAAAAATATATATTCACAATCCTCTCTAAGCATTTTTTGAATTAATAACTAGTCTGCAATTTCTATAATATAAAATCAATTCATCAGATTTTAGGGGAATTAATTAATATCTTCAGATTAGAGCTCTCCTGAAATGTTAAGGCTAGTTATTTCTGAAATTGTCATAAATATGACATTTATCAGGACTGCCCTGACAATGAAATGAAAATAACTTTTTGTCTACTGACAAATGAGGTAATTAACAGGCTTTAGAAAAGTTCAGGCACAGTATAAAAACAAAGCTGATGACCAACAGAGCCTTCTCTGGATCAAGGATAAAAAAATAGTTATTAAAATAATTTTATGATCTACAGTGAATAAAATACGATTCCTGCTTATTGTCCATTTTCCTGTTCTTAATACATTGACATTTTTCACCTTTATGTAGCCTGTCAAGTTCACTAGGAAGAAGAAAATATAAATTAGTGCTATAGTAGTTTAACAAAGACCCTTGCTTTGTAAACAGACAAACTATGTGAGTATGAAAAAAGAATCAGGAAAACAATCATGCAGCACAGATGTTCAAAATTCTTTCATTGATGTAATTTCACTTGGACATCAGTTGGTAGAATTATTTCATGCTCACATATACTGTCATTCTTGGCATACTTAACGGGGTGTGCTTACCATACTTGCTTACCCTGACGCTCAGCAGAGTAAATTATGTCAATGAACAGAAGTGGATTGAGAGGATATTTTTTAAGGGAGATCTTCCTTTTAGCTATATAACTACTGCCAAGATTGTCAGTACCTCTGCTCAGCTGCAACTATATTTTCATGGGTACAGTGCTGTAACATTCCCCCATTTCAGAGGAGCTTTTTGCTGCAGGTTGAGTCTAATGTTCATGATATAAACTAAACTATGTTTTTAAAGAAAAAGGAATTTTAAACAGTAAGGGTGAGATCAAAGATGATGTTTTCAAAAGAGAGACAGTTATTTAGGAAGGCAGTTCCTATTTCAAACATGACTGCCAGATTTAGAGTCAGATTTTCAGAAACTGTACTCAAAACCAAAAGTTATGCTGCTTCTGTACTGCTGGTTTCTTATTTGTGGCACCAGAGTTGACAGTGTCCTTGCTTTACTTTGGAAGATACCTCACCTCTTGGAGGTCAGCTACTAGATGCACACTGAAACAAACTGAAGTGCCCCCCTTGCTTATGCCATTGGATTTCTTCCATGTTGGTAGCAGGTTTTAAGGAAGACTGATGCATGCTTGAGTCTTTCAACACAGTGGACTGAAGATGCTGCTGGTTGTGACAGGACAAGGGGTAATGGTTTTAAAGTAAAACAGGGTAGATTTAGACTGGATATAAGGAAGAAAGTCTTTACAATGAGGGTAGTGAAACACTGGAACGGGTTGCCCAGAGAGGTAGTGGAGGCCCCATCCCTGGAAACATTCAGGACCAGGTTTGATGGGGCTCTGACCAACCTGATCTACTCAAATGTGTTCCTGCCCACTGCAGGGGGTTGGACTAGATGATCTCTGTGGGTCCCTTCCAACCCAAAACATTCTATGACTCCATGATTCTTTGCTGCCATGGGATAAATTGTCAGGTGAACTAACAGCCACTTCCACTCTCTTTTATTCAGAATTTAAATACTGTAAGGTCAGGAGCATACTCTAGAGTGTAACAGGGTTTCTTTTATAATATATAAGCACAACCATTCAAAGCCAAGCTAATATTTTTTCCAGTGTATAGCACATCATTGCCTTAAAAAGGAGTTTTAGAAGGAATAAAATGAAGTGTATATCCTGTGAACATCCTTAACCAAAAATCAAAAAAACAAACCAAGAGTAATAATATTGAAGAACCAGATGATTTATTTTGATTTTTAATGATATATTTAATAATTTATATTTAAATATTTAACTTCAACCAACTTCTTTTAACTCTGAGAAAGCCTATATTTTAAAATAGAGATTTTAAACTCAAATTTGCAAAAGAAAAATAGCCATAGGTAAACTAAAAATGGAAACCGTGCTCCAAGCGCTTTATTCCAGTTATAATAGTTTTGATTTTGATATTGATTGTAGTTCAAACCAAAAGCCAACATTTTTCTCTTTTCAATTTTGGGCTTAATATTGAATCAAAGGAAGTTTATTGCCTTTCCAGGTGTATAATAAGTGTCATCAGAGCTAGATAGTATGTGCAAGAAGCTAACTTTGTAAACTGGATAGTCTTGCAGTACTTTTTGTTAGAAGTGTCATAAACTAATAAAAAAAGTATTGATGAATATATCAGTGTAACACACTGTACTACAAAGATAAGCTTATGAAAGCTAGATGTAATTAAACATAGCATTGATAAGCAAAATTATCAACATAAATAAAACATCAAACACAACAAGGGAACTATGAAGAGGTATTTTAAATATATAGGAAGCAAATCATCTGTAAGTCTGATACTTCAGGCAATTAAAGGGAACAAGGATGAAGTTTAACAGGTGTTTATACTAATATTAATAAGTGCTTAAATGAAGTCTTTGCCTTCAGAACGGAAGCTTATTATCAACACTTGAAATCTGAATATAATTTGCTAGAGGGAAGAATTATTGTAATAGCACAAAGGCAAGTAGCTCAACTCAGCTTATTGAGTTCAGTGTAGAAGTGGTTTTAAATTCTATAAAGTCCAATTACAATTACATATTTTTACAAATAATATGCTTGAATCTGGAGCCTATGAAGTGGACAGGAAGCAAGGAACTGGTATTTCTAGGTCCTTTTCTTGTCTGATACTCAGTGAGGGAACACCTTGATATATGTATACACTACATTGCAAGAAAATGTGTGAAGCAACAACTTAGCCTTCCCCTATGTTGTGCTGCTTCCGAGACCATTCCCAAAAAGAACAACTAATCAAATTAGTTCACATTACATTAGTTTAAATGTGATGTCGAGAGTTGTTCCTGCAAATCACAGACATCACCTGTAATTCTGCCTGTAATGTAATCTGCAAAACATCAAAAATTAATACAAAAATCTGGGAGAGTTCCTTTTCACAGCAACGAACTTTTGGAGATGTTTTGGTGTCACCTTTTAGCAGTAAAAAGTAATATTGCAGAGCTAATCCAAAATGAGTTATAAAAATGAGTACAGTACAAGCCTTTCTAGAGTTCTACAGAAACAGTTCTGACAGATACCATAATTTTGTAAAATTCTCCCTTTTTTTATCCTTACATGTGAAAAAGAGAAAATATAATTTGAAGCAACGACTGGAAAACAACGAATGATAAGCTATCACTATTGTCTCCTCAGGAGATAAGATTTTGTTATTAGAAGGAAAAGTTTGCCTTTCTCCCTTTGAAAAATGTGGCTTGGATTAATTGAGTTGCCTTCTCTTCAAGAACTGCCTGGTTAATACAGTGGAACTGATCCATCCCATTAGAGACCCAGCAGAATCTTCACAGCAGATGGATACTGCCAAAAGAAGATGACAAAATTTCCCTGTATATATGGGGTGTGATCAGAGTCACTCAGGCTAGGAAGGAGACTCAGAGGAGATCCTTCAAAACTATTCTTAGTTTAACCAGACCTTAGTGGATCTGCTTACAGTAGGACAGGAATCACATATTTTGCTGTAATGGCCATTGTGGACTGTAGAATATATCTGTTTATTTAACAATATGGCAGCTGTTGTACCAAACACACAGCAAGCACCTGTGGAAGGAACACAGTGTATAACTCTGTCTTGGCAGTGACTCAAAGATTCCCTCAGAAGTTTTCTTCCACTCCTACCCAGAGCAGCTTATTATCTCATACTAAGACAACATTTGCATTTTCAACAAAAAACCTATTTGGTCTTCCATCATCCCTTAGATATCTGCAGCTTTACAACTTTATCCCTCTCTCTCAAGGTTTTCTGGACTGTTCAGTCAGAAAACACCTCTACTCTGTCCTGTCGTATTGGGTTTGTGTGGCAAGGTTTGTACCCTTATCTCATTTCTGGAAAGCTTCAATCAGACTCAAGATAATGCCAGTAGGCTGACCTTGAATCGCAGCTCTGGGGATGCCCAGGGCTAATGCAGTCCGCCGTAATTCATTCCTCCATTCTCGACATTCCGTTTGCGGGTCTTTAAATTTGTTGCCTTTCCATTTAGTTTCTGTCCCCTGTTTTATGGGTCTTACTTGGTGATCTCCTCCCCGGGACTTCATGTGTTGGGTTTCGGCTAGTGTATCGTCCCAGCCCATTTCACGGCTGTAATTAACAACGCCGTGCATCAATTCTGCCCAGGTAGGGAGTCGCTTGCAGGCATTTTGAGCATTATCACCCAGCCCGAAATCTACTGTAGCTGATAGGGGAACATCGTGGGGCTCTCGTTTGTGCATGGCTTGTACGCAAGCGCCTTTCGTGACAGCTGTAGAGAGTTCACTTAGAGATTTAATGGGGATTATAGAGGGTTCACCTCACTCCATGATGTCTATTCCTCCAGCCCAATAAGCTACTCAGCTGGTGATTGAGTGGGGTGTATTTGTTGGGTCGGGTCCTAAATTTAAGAAAACTCCCGGACCCCAGTAGCCACTTGCTTCGTCCTCACTCAACATTATTTGGTCGCCGCCACTTAGGCATACTTAGTATTCAGTTTCAGTTCCACCCATTTTTCTGCTGTATCTATCTTGCAAATTTGTCAATTGCAATGGATCCCAGGGGATGGTTCCTGTTTTATGTCATGGATGACCACCCTGAGGTCCCACAGTTCCTTCTGTTTTAACAACAAGTCTGGCTTCATATTCAGGATGGTTTGTGGGGAACAAAGAGTCGTCATTTTCTGGCTCACTATCATCAGAATCACCCCAGATATCCCCATCCCAGTCTTCAGGAGATACTATCAGTTTCCTGATCTGTTGGATGTCAGGGGGGTGGGGAGCTTGCATAAGCATCAGGGCCACTAATTACTTTTAGGTGCTCTTCAATGGCTTCCCCAATTATGCCAATTGTCATGAGTCCAGGGGACTGGAGCATCTCCCCTATGAGGAAAGGCTGAGAGAGTTGGGCTTGTTCAGCCTATAGAAAAGACTGAGAGGGGACCTCATCAACACATACAAATATCTCAAGGGTGGATGTCACGAGGATGGAGCCAGATTCTTTGCAGTGGTGCCCAGAGACAGGACAAGGGGCAATGGGCACAAACTGAAACTGAAGAGGTTTCAGTTGAATATGAGGAAAAACTTCTTTACTTTGAGGGTGACAGAGCACTGGAACAGGCTGCCCAGGGGGGTGTGGAGTCTCCTTCTCTGGAGATATTCAAAGTCTGCCTAGATGAAGTCCTGTGTAACATGCTCTAGGTGAACCTGCTTTAGCAGGGGGGTTGGACTAGATGATCTCCTGAGGTCCCTTCCAACCCTTGCCGTTCTGTGTGATTCTGTGATTCTGTGATTCTGAGAACTTGAGACTCGGATTCACTCCATACCTCTGTAAATAATCAGTGACACTACTTGCCATCCTGCCGACTACGCCAATTTGTCGCAGATGGAGTGAGAGGGAGGCAAAAATAATGTGGTTTATTGGTGTAAAACAGTGAGTTAACAAAGGCCAGTGGTAAATGCGACAATAGTTTATGAGATTCGATGGCAAGGTACACTTTGTTATTTACTGCACAGAGGACAGGGTCAGACAAAACTGTCAGGGAGACCCTCCCGTTGAGTCATGAGGTTCAGAAAAGATCCCCTTGCTTTCTAAACTCCCTCAGAGAGGAGTCTAGGTGCAGCTGGATCCAATCCTAGTCCCAGACTTGGTCAACAGTTCATGTCTAAAGGATTATATATGCGCAATTAATCCTTTATGTCACTTATCTAAGATTTCCAAGTTAGCACTTGGAGAGAATCTGTCACTTACCAAGAGTCTGTCATGGTAAGGAATCTCTCAACCTCGAGGAATAACCTTGAGAGGCGTCCCTGCTCAAGGGGAGATCCTGGCGTGCAGCCCGCTGCCATGCAGGAGAGCTCAAAGGGCTCTGGGACTGCTCAATATTTATGGGGGCAAGGTAATTGGCTCATAGTCATATTTGCATACTGACCACTGTGCTTAGGTGGGCACATTCCACAATAGCCCTTGGCTATTGCATTGTTATCTGTCTCCCCCGACATCCAGTGGGTGCACCCTTCACGACCAGACACAGACCAGATGCATCTATCACCACGGCCACAGGTGGTTATCACTTGAAAGAGGTCAAAGGAGGGGGAGTCAGAGACGAGGGGGGAGCACACCGCCACAACACTGAAGCCTATGCATTAATAAATGGCATCTTTTTTTTGTATATGACTATGGTAGTGACAAAACTCATGCGAGGAACAGAGCCTTGGGGAGCTACCAAGTATCTCCAGGCATTCTTAAGTGCTCAGTGGAATATGATACATGCTGGTAAAAGAGCACTAAGCCCACAGTCTCTCTGTATTGCTTTAACACAGGCTGAAAGCCACTAAGATAGGTAAACCATCTTCAACAAGAGCCCTGCAAGTAACAAGCCCATGTGCGATATCTGCTTCTCCCATTCATTTCCTTCAACTGTGTTAGGAATATAGATAGTTTTTTCAAAAAATCTCATTGTACTTTTCAGACAAAACAATTAATCTTTGGTACAGATTTGCATTTCTTTGCCAGTTTTGTTGACACTATATATTTTACATTATATTGTAATGATATAAAGCAGTCTAAACTTCATATTCCAGTATCATGCTGAGAGGTAACTCGAGGTGCAGATCCTTCCTACTCTGTTCCAACCTGGCAACAAATTTCAAGAAGCCAAATTTCTGCTCCCACTCAAGCATGTTGCAGGATAAAGACCTGCGTATTTGTCTTCCAAATCCTTTAAACTTGTATCAGTACTGACTTACATTCCTTTGTTATTGCCCTCTCGAATGATGAAGGATATTATCATTCACTGCTGGCAACAGCACTTTGCCAAAGCACTGTCCTGAGCTATCAGAGAAAATTATAAGCGAGAAAGATAATAGCCTATCTGTGAGAAGATGCAAGGAGCATCATTTGTTACGTGGCCTTATGAACCTCAACTCAAAAGAAGTTATTTTCTTATTTTGTTAGCAACCTTTTGGGTAGAAAACAAGAGCGAATACAGCTTCTGCAGCAAAGTGCTACAGCTGAATTGCTTCTAAAATTATTCCAATTCCGAGACTAGTTCTGCTAGGTAATCCCAGAGAAATATCTACAAAAATAAATGTCAGTAGTGTTTTCCTTTTAAAAAGAACAGTTAATTCAATTAGACAATAACAGAATCTTTTTAGCCTTGTAAAAATGATAGTTTTCCTTGAAGGTGTATCTTAAAGGACTAAAAAGTTGTGATATTGATTCACTGTGCCTGAAGCAACCTCTTTAAATTAAAGCTTTCATTTGAGTAAATCTCCAACTATTTTGAAAAGTTTAAACTGTTTGCTATGGAGAAATACAAGGCCTTTAAAAACAAAGATGATAACATTTTCTTAGTTCCAACAGAATTTATGGGAAAAAAACCCAGCACAATTTATCAGAAGAACCTGACAAAGGCCATTGAACAAACCATCACCACCACCTGGCACAGGAGATAACAGTAGCAGTCTCTCTCTGAGAATAAGGCAAAGATTTTCTCAGGAAAATCAACCTAAATGTATCTCACCTTCTATTCAAGGTGCATATTTTGCTGATGCCTTCCCAGGTCTGAGATAGCTTTCAGAGTCACGTCAGTGACATTTAAGTCAATGGCCACTGAAGATTGCTCCTAGAAGGAGCAGGCTGCCTGCTGAAGAGGCAGCCTGGCCCCTGCTAGACCTCAGCCAAAGGCAGGTTCATCTCCACCTGGGTCTGCCTGCAGAAAGAGATCGGCTGAACCCTGGAGCTGCTCCCTTGTGCAAAAATCACGTGGTTACCTACCCTAGTGATAGTTTGAAATTCCTGCTCCTCACCCACCTTTCCTCTGGGATTTCTCCAGCTGAGGGGGAAGGAGCCAGGGTGGATATCAGAGAGGCAGAGACCAAGGTGCTGGGCATGAAGGGAAGTAACAACTCAGGCTGCCCAAGCCTGCTTAGACCAGCTGCCTGGGACCCCAAATTTATGGAGGAAAAGGTGGGATCAAAACTTAATAATTAAGTCAGAATCTTCAGGCTGAGTCTGGTGAAGAGGAGACGGTGTTAACTGAGGAGAATCTGATGGAGGGAATGCTCTTACATCAGTAGAAGTAACAAGGCAGGAAATTTCTCAAAACTAATTGAATTGCCTTTCCCCTCTATCAGAACACTGATTTGTACAAGAGATGCAGAAAGATTAAGATCCCTGCAGAAGAAAAAGATAATTTTAAGTGAAAAGATTGTGAAACAACCTAAAAGCATAAATCAAACAGGACCCTGCTTTCTATTAACATATACACATTCTATGTTTTGCATTCTTTTCTTTATGATTTCCAACTGCAGAAGGCTTATTTCAGGAGAAACCACATGTAAGATACAGTCGAGAGTAAAGTATACTGACAGCTCTGGAGAAGAATCTACCTCCTACTACACTGCCTGTAATCTTATATATACCCATAAGGCTTTTTTGTTGACTTATTGAAGAAGCTGACATTTTGTGTGCTTTCAAAGACTATTATTCACACAAAGCTTTTCAGATTCAAACATGGAAGTTCACCTTTTCATTTCAAATTTTCCTTTGTATATATCTCCTTTAGGGTGAATTAATGGGAATATTTGTCTGCTGCCTTGAAATATAATACCAACAACACAAAGCCATAAATAGTATACTGTAGTAGTTTTGCATCATCTAAAATACAAGTTGATTCTATAACCCAGATTATTTCCACTTAATAGATTTGTGAATTCCAGACTGCATCAGTTCTGCACATGGTAAAAACCTGCTAGCTGCTTTACTAGCATTGGTATGTACAGGATGCTGCCTACTAAGATGGGAGGGTGCCAAGGGAATTATGATCTTTTCTTGTGTTCTGCAGAATGACATAAATCATTCACAGGATTGAGAAAGAACAACAAAATACCTCACATTACAAAGTCCAAAGACTTCTGAGTGCACCTATAGAATAGTGCAGGGATTTATGCTCATGATCCACTGATTTAATCCATACAACTCCAGAAATTATGGGTTTTTTGCAATAACATAGTCACAATTTATCAGGAAGTGTGGGCATAGCTGCACTGCAGCATTTAAGTCTAGAGGAGCAGTTATTGTAGCCTATTAATATTTTCTGCAGTACAGTATGCTTTAAAAGTATGCCACTGTTTTAAAAAATCATAGAATGAGCCATATATACTACACTGCTGAGAAATTAAAGCTTGGTAGCAGAAATTCAGCGTAGGAAAAACTGAATTAACCCTCCCCTCCTCAAGGGATGAGGTCAAAATAGCTCATGCTGGAGTATAGTATCTCTGGAGCAGATAACAGTCTTGCAGTAGGAGAAAAGTTCATGAAGGAAGACAAGGAAAGACAGGTTAGAGGGAATCTGAGATCAAAAGATTGAGGATGTCTGAATTTGGGAAGCTGTGAAGCTGTGAGAGTCACACAAGTTTCCAAGATGCAACTGATGGGGAAACTGGGAACACAGATGGTGAGAAAAAAGGGACATGCTTTAGTGTTGGGTTATTTCTTTCAGCAGCAACCATCACCATGTTCAGTTTTGTTCTTCCTGGACTAGCTTCTTTCAGCCTGCCTCAGCCTTTGTCCTGGTTTCAGCTGGGGTAGAGGTTTTTTTTTTCATAGTAGCTTGCATAGTGCCGTGTTCTGGATTTAGTACTAGAAGAATGTTGATAACACCCTGATGTTTTAGTTGTTGCTGGGTAATGCTAAGACTGGCCAAGGACTTCTCAGCTCTCAGCTCTGCCAGGTGCACAGGAAGCTGGGAGGGGACACAGCCAGGACAGCTGACCCCAACTGGCCACAGGGCTATTCCAGACCATATGACATCATGCTCAGTGTATAAGCTGGGGGAAGAAGAAGGAAGGGGGGAACATTTGGAGTGATGGTGTTTGTCTTCCCAAGTAACTGTTACACGTGATGGAGCCCTGCTTTCCTGGGGATGGCTGAGCACCTGCCTGCCCATGGGAAGCAGGGAATTGATTCCTTGTGTTGCTTTGCTTGTGTGTGCAGATTTGCTTTCCCTATTTCCCTTTATCTCAGCCCACAAGTTTTCTCACTTTTACCCTTCTGATTCTCTCCCACATCCCATTGTGGGGGGAGTCAGCAAGCGGCTGGGTGGTGTTTAGTTGCCAACCAGGGTTAAACCACAACAGCCTCAAAGCATCAAGCCAGATGTCTCCCATTGCACTTTGCATTGGCTGTATAATTAAGGCCATGAGCATTTTGCCCTGAAATGCTCTCTTTGGGAAACTTGGAACCTGGTCCCTGTTTGCAGATCCTCTTGCAGCCATCCTCTTGCACCTCTGGGTTCTCATTATCCAAGAAATCTCCTTTGTTTTAGCGGTGGATTGATGCCAGATGCCCACCCAGCTGTTCTCTCACTCCCTCTCCTCAACAGGGTGGGGGAGAAAATAAGGTGAAAAAGCTTGTGGGTCGAGATAAAGTCAGGGACATCACTTACCAATTACCATCACAGGCAAAACAGATTCAACTTGGGGAAAACTAATTTAATTTATTGCCAGTTAAAAACAGAGTAGGGTGGTGAGGAACAGAGAAACAGCTTCATCCCACCTCTCCTTTCTTCCCAGACTCAACTTCAGTCCTTCATTCCTGACTTCTCCACCTACTCCCTGCCCCACTTGTGGGACAGGGCAGGTGGGGAAAGGGAGGTCATGGTAGTCCATAACAGCTTTTGTTATTCGTTCGGTGTGGTGAACTTCATAGATGTCAGTAAGACTCCTATGTGTGAAATGACCACAGGAGAGAGGACTAGGACACTGGCTGTAAGTTGCAGAAGGAAAACAAAGCAAAAAAAAGTATTACTCACTGGGTAAATCTGAGAGTTAATTTATTCTTATGGGTTTTTTCAGAGAGATTGAAAAATTAATACTCTAAAAAAATCTACTTCTGGAAAATTGATTAAATTATGCTGTTCTATTTCTTTTCTGTATTTCATGAAGGTTCTTGAGAGTGTTGCTTTAGTCCTTGCATGTAAAATGAAAATTAATAAATGTCAGTTTTCCTATATTTTTATATAGTTTATATTTTAGATTCTTTATATTTATTTAATATAAACTATACACTTCAGTTTTACATATATTCATAGAAAATCAGATGTTCTCCTAACATGTGTCAGACACACTCCAGAAGAAATGGCATTTCTGAACTACAGAATGAGCTATAAGTGCCAGAAACTAGGGAATGAACTGTATGATTAACAATCAGCAGTCAGCACGAGTAGATGTCTGGTTAATCTATGATCTTGAATCCAGGAGAAATAGTTCAAGAAATTGTTTCACTTTCCAAGTAAGAAGTTTTTGCAGAATGCTGTTTTATAGTTTAAATGCTATTATTTCGTGTTGCATGATGATTGATGAAACCAATATACAGTCATTTATATATTGATAGATTAGACTTGGAGAAGAGCCACAAAAAGTAGTCTTCTTGCTGTAACTTCAATCTTAGAAAAACCTAAAGCCTCCAAACAGTAGAAACCTACTTATGGCATTTCTAGACTGATTAACTTCTGTTTGTCTGATTTCTGCTTATTCCAGAAGATTCATAAAACATAATTTCATTACTTGTCTTAGAGTCTTCTATTTGTTTATGTGAGAATATGGCCAAGTGCTCTATTGAACTACTTTTTATGAGTTCTATTTCACAAGAAACTCGATATCTTCTTTCCAATAGCAAACAAAAATTGTGTTTGGTATTATATTTACCACTGCAATAGCCATAGCTAATTTAGTTATAGCTAATGGAATTCATTAATCCTGTATAATTTTTTCACTTCCTAAATGTACTGAACTAAATAGTGTGCACTTCAAATACTTAGTTGACAAACTTCAGTAAAATTGAGCATTTGCACTTCAGCCTAGTTTATATAAACTGAAGTTTATGGTTCAAGCCTAAAGTTTTGAGTAGTTACTCTCAGGAATAAATAATAAAAAACAAATGGAAAACAGTGGCATCATTCATATGTTTTGTAAAATAAGCCACACACTTACTGGTCTCTATTTCTGTTAGTCTGGAATATCCTCTCATGTCACTTCTCTCATTCTTTAATAAATTCCTCTCAAATATAGAATCATAGAATGTTTTGGGTTGGAAGGGACCCCTAGAGGTCATCTAGTCCAACCCCCCTGCAGGAGCAGGGACATCGCTAACTAGATCAGGTTGCTCAGAGCCCCGTCCAACCTGGCCTTGAATGCTTCCAGGGATGGGGCCTCCACCACCTCTCTGGGCAACCTCTTGCAGTGTTTCACCACCCTCATTGGAAAGAATTTCTTCCTTATATCTAGTCTAAACCTACCCTGGTTTAGTTTAAAACCATTACCCCTTGCCCTGTCACAGCTGGCCCTACTAAAAAGATTTTCCCCATCTTTCCTATAGGCCCCCTTTAGGTACTGAAAGGCCGCAATCAGGTCTCCCCGCAGCCTTCTCTTCTCCAGGCTGAACAAGCCCAACTCCCTCAGCCTGTCCTCATAGGAGAGGTGCTCCAGCCCCCGGATCATTTTTGTGGCCCTCCTCTGGACCCACTCCAACAGTTC
>NW_009259863.1:3587285-3676905 GCF_000687185.1 Egretta garzetta | reverse complement strand
AGATGGAGGCAAAAAAGGTGTTGAGTACCTCAGCCTTCTCCTCATCTGCTGTTACCAGCTTGCCCGTCTCACTCATCAGCGGGGGTACGCTTTCTTTAACCATCCTTTTCCGGCTGATATACCTGTAGAATCCCTTCTTATTATTCTTTGCATCCCTAGCCAAGTTTAGCTCCAGCCGTGCCTTGGCCTTCCTGACCCCATTCCTACACAACCAGACCGCGTCCCTGTACTCTTCCCAGGATGCCTGTCCATGCTTCCACTGCCTGTGCAGCTCCCTCTTCCCCCTTAGTTTGACAAGCATCTCTTGTCTCAACCACGCCGGTCTTTTCCCTTCTTTGCCCGATTTCTTACACCTAGGGATCGAGAGCTCTTGCGCTCTGTGGATCACATCCTTAAAGATCTGCCAGCTCTGTTCTGTTCCCCTGTCCCTGAAGACCGTTTCCCAGGGAGTCCTTCTGACTATCTCCTTGAGGAGCTGGAAGTTTGCTTTCCTAAAATTCAGAGTCCTGACTGTACTCTTTGTTCTTCCCATTTCCCTCAGGAGCGTGAGCTCTACCAGCGCAAAATATGGATATACACAATGTACTTTCAAATAAACCAGATAAATCATTTGCCGAGAAAGACAGCAATATAGCAGTTGTGTTCAAACAATCAGGACTGGGAAGGATTTAAATGCTTCACGTAATGTACAAAGTTCAGCATTTAAAACCATCCCCACGCAAACAACTTGCATCAGTACCTCCTTGTTACAGAACCTTTCATGGGAGAAAGAGCAGAGCACAGACTGTATTTGTTGGAAGGATTCATCTCACATAAAATTTCCTTTTGTTCTATGCAACCCATATATCTTCACAGTCTCCACAGAAGTGCCTTTTTCACTGAAGAATTATCTGTCATACTCCATAATGAGGTGCACTTTCACAAGTATATTGTATAGATTTTTGTTACAGCACTTCATTGGTTTTGTAATCCTTTTTCCTTAAGAGCAGTCACCCTTTTTATGAAATGTTCAATACTTTGGAAAACAGAAAGGTTATATGGCATTCAGGTTTCTTTTGTGGTCCTTCAGACTGCAGAGTTTGAAAAGTTTCTACAGCTTAGTGCTTATGGCTCACCTTTCCATATATGTTTTCCTATTGTATGCTGACAGGTACAATAAAAAACACCTCTGATGTGGGTCTCATACCTAAAAATAAATCAGTGATCTGATGTAATTTTTTTATAGGGTGGCATTTGGGTTTTTTTCCCCCAGATTGGATATCCATAGTTTCAACTTCCATGTTAGAAAAAGTGATCAGATGATCTTGGTCAATGGTAAACAAAAGTTTAGCTTATGATTGGAGGGATTTCGGGGAATTTTGCTATACCAGCTCTACAGACAGGGGAAAAGATTGTATTATAGAAACAATAAGCCCTGAAGTCAAACTAGTTCCCATTTTTGATGCTTATGTCCACAAAAGGAATCTTTAAAGCTATTTTTTCAGCTGTTGCCTAATTTGGCAGGTTCTTAGCCCACATAAGCACCAATGTTTTGACATTGCTAAAATTCTGCTTCCATCTGTATTAGAAATTGCTTCCATCTTGACATCACTGCACAGAGCTATGTATATCCCACATTAAACACTCTCTGTCCATGCTCACTGTTGAACATGATCCACCAGGCCTTTTACAGCATTTTCCTGGTCCAGGCTATGCATGAATTGCTGTAAGAGAGCAGCCCCTGGGGCTGGCAGCTTCCTGTTGAACTCCACCAAATTCCAATAGTTTAAGCATTAACTTCCATGTAAATTTCCTTTTCAGTCGACTCAAATTCACATGCTAACTGACTCCTGCAGTATTTTGGCAAGCTAAATATACTAATGCAATCAGGAAAGTAAAGCCTAGCAAAATGCACTGAATACATGTTATGCAGTTATTTGTCATATAGATGAAAGTTATACATGAATTTAAATTAGTGCATTTGCATTTTTTAAGGCACTGTTTTCTGTTAACCTCAGGGCCTCTCTCCTTTGTAGAACTGCGGTAATCACTAAGAGATAGGCACAAAGAACCCGTACCTTCATCTTGTCATTTTGGAAGACAGGAAAAGTTATAAAAGCTACTAAAAATTATTACAATTCCACCAACTCAGAGGATATAATGGATATTTTCTTAGTTCTGATTCTCTTGTCCTCGGCAAGACAATGTGTTGCTCTGAAGAGACGTCCTGCTCAATGGCTGACTCTGCAATTGCTGCCAGTTAAAGCATAACCTTCTGATTTGCCTCTATTTCCATAGAAGACAATAAGGTACTGTGAAACTATCATACATTCCAAACTCAGTGATTTTACATGTGCACTTACTTCCAGCATCTCAACCACAAATTGAGGCAATCTTGCAGAACACACTGAAACCAAAACCAATTGAGAATATATGTCCCTGTACCATTGTCTTATTAACATTTTGAAGAAGATATAAGGACCATGTGGGAGCAAGTAAAAACATAACAGAAAATTAACATCAGCTGAAGAAAATCTAACATTTGGGGCAAATTTTCTTCTTTCTAGGTTTACATGACTATATTGCATCCATACAAACTCAGTGTATTTCAAAGCTGGGCCTGGCTTAGCAACTGTGTAAACTGGCATAAAAGTTGTGTGGTGATGATTCTGTCTCCTTAAGGCCGGATGACGAACATCAGCATTTTTTTGGTAAAAGACTGAGATCTTTCCAAAACTGGTGTGGAGGCAACTATGGGAAGGAAACCTAAAATCTTCAGCTGAGATGAGAAGCTGACATGAGAAACTTTTTATTAGTCTTATGCTCACTCTTCCTCCTCAGCTCTAGCAATGAGTACCATCCCAGCTTGGAATTCAGATATACTCTTACTTAAAATAAATAAATAAATAAATAAAGCAGTGACTATGTTCCTACAGAATACAAGACAGCATTACACTTTTTTTAAATTTAAAAGCTCAGTTGTTGAGCCACTTCTGGGATCTGTCAGATATGGTTTGCATTTCATTATGCATGGTCCAAGGTTATGTGTTTCAAGCTCTGGGATATTCTGATTGCCATAAAAGAAGAAGCAGAAGCTTCTTCATCCCCTCCTATAGAAATTGTTTCACTTTGCCTAATGAATTGAAGAATCTCTGTGCCAGAAAATCAAAAAAGTTATCATGTTATAAATTAAAAAATTCATACGGGAAGAAACATCAAACAAATGTATGCTAAATATTACAATAAACTTTACAGCAGGAACTGGAACCTATGTCCCCTCCACTCTACCTAAACGGTTTAGTTTTGATTACAGCTATAATACACTCATTTGGTCTGGTTTAGTGACTTCTGCAAAATGCAAAACAGTTCTAATTGTTCTTTCCTTACCAAACTGAGTGAAGGCATCCCTAACTGAGATTTGAGTATTCACTTCTTTTATATACCAAGTCATGACTTTGTCCCACAGAGCCAGATGAACTAAGTCTGGTTCATCTGGCTGGGATAATCACTCCTGAAGGTTCAAGTTTCATCTGAAATAATTTACATTTCTGACCCTTATGGTTGTAAAAAAAATAATCTGTATGATGTGAATTAAGCATAGAATGATTCAGCTTTTTCACTAAAGACTAGTAAAGACCTTGAAAGAAATGCTTCCTTGATTAGTCTTAATGGGAAGCAAATTTGAAATCCAGATTAAAATGTGGACACCTTCATTGCTAACTATTCAGTATTGATTAAAGAGAATAAAAAGAAAAGGAAAGATCACATTACAATAACGTGATTTTTTCATGAGTGCATTTTAGCATCATGTGTGGCTGGGCCTTGGGTTACGAGTGGTTTGAGAGAGCACAATCACTTTTTTTTCAAGCTTCCTGAGACATAAATTTTACCTCCAGAAAGGTATGCTTTCTACCCCTAGTTAGCTAAATTTAAGTGCAAAGGAAGAAAGAAGATCTTTGAAAGTAGCACTCTTACAGCATGCTTTAATTTACAGGCAATTTGTTTAATAATTTTCACTGTCTGTAACAACCCATGAAGCATGTAGACTATGAGAAGTTTGTATTTCACATACAGTTAATGTACTGTACTTATAAAGTAACTTGTTTATGTTAAATGTAAGCATTCTGGTAGACAGAAAAAGCTTTTGAAAGATTTGTCTATGCTATAGTATTTTGATAATGAATTTATCTGTACATAATATGTATGCACATATGCTTCAGCTATCATATTTTCACTATATATCTTCTATTTCTGTTGCAGTAAAGTGTGCATTTTATAGAAATGTATAATTGCAAGGGACTTATTCAGTCATCTACCCAGTTATCTATGCTGATGTAAGATCAAATATATTTATTTTAACCCTGACACATCTCTCATGGCTTCCTATTATCCAACTAGTTTAAACAAATTAAAACTGGATTCCATTTTGCCAAAAATAATACTTAGTCTGTCTTAACCACACATGTGTAGGAAACAGAGTCAATTTCTACAACAACCCGGAATTCTAGAATTGACAATAATTTTTAATTCTTACATTGAGAAAAAAAAAAAATCAAAAAAAATTAAAAGCCAATATATTAGAAAAAATATTTTCCTGTGTTGTCACTTTAAAAAATTAGCTAAGGTTTCAAGCTGAGACATCTTCCTTACATTAACTGTAGTATCTTATTCACTTGTTACAGCACTGTGAACAGTAGGCAACTGCATTCCACAGCCCTACAGGTCTTGGCTACAGATGCATTATTTTCTGACCCGTTATAATTGACTAAGAAAGACTTTAACTTCCAAATACAGTCTTGGTTTCTTCCTTTAGGTTTCTTTGTGTTCTTCCACTAAGGAAAGGAGCAGAGATATAACTAAGAAAATATTTCAGCCTGTTGAAATTTAGTTACTGAAAATAAAGTGAGAGTTAGGAAGAGTTTGCCCTATTTCATTTCATAAACTGGGAGTTGCAACTACTTTTTTACTTGCAACCTGAGTAAAACCTGAAATGTTTGAATGGCAAAAAATACAGAACCTCATTATTTCTTCTTAGCTCCAAAATGACTTTGTACAGTGAAATAGTACAGCAGGGAGTTCACAACTTTTGCTATAAGATCTTGATTTTACAGACAGCGTGTCTTGAACAGAAAACTTTTCTGTTCAAGATTTTTCACAATTATGACCTACCTCTCAAGGATTTCTTTTTTATTTTTTTCTCTGAAAGTTTGAAGTTATTTAAAAATGAAAATTTGAGGTATTTGGAATTGAAGAAATTCTACTTAGATATGGAAAAATCTCATATTGTGATTAAATGTTTTTAAATTAGTTTACTCTAGTCAGTTTTTCAATTTTAATTTATTCCTTAGCCTTCAATATGCTATGAATTGAGTCTCTCTAGCTATATTATTTATACTTGAGCTTAAAAGGGACACAGACTTCATGAAGACAGGTCTGAGAATAAATTATGCCGCCTAGGATAAACTATGTTCACTTAAACTACAGCTCACTTTCTTTCATAATTCATTCAACTTCTTATCAATATTTATTTATTTAAAGATTTTTATGCAATGGAAATAAGTTGTTTGTCTGTCACCAGCCTTCCTTGCTACTCTAAAACATTCAGTCACAAATGACAGCCATATCCTGCCCATTAAATTGTTTCACAAGGTGAAGTTTCTCTGGACGTTCAGACTACAGAGCACCCAGCTCTTGGTAGTCAGCTATGATGAATTGAAAGATACCTTAATTTTCCGAGGGATCAATGTTCTATGGCAAAGTCTTGTGGGCAGCTTAAGTAATTGTAACTGGTAGAACTGACATACACCTACCCACCACAGCCAGGTTTCCCTTCAGTAGGTCTATTCATCAAATAATCCTCCCTAGAAAGTAATTTATGTGTTGTCAGATTTTATAGAATCTCGTATCTCCATCATTATTTCTGTATCCTGTGACAAAAGATATACAGGAAAGCACACATTGATGGTATGCTGGGAATATAACTGCAAAAAAAAATTGCATATGGGCAACTGAAACAGCAATGAATCAATACCTCCTCGATCATCTATGCCTTTTTTATATTGTCTCACTACAAATTACACTGTTTGCTCATCAGTCTGTTATTGTCAATGAAGTAGCTTGTTTGGAAATCTTACCTTTAGTGACTGCTCAGTGTCACGAGAAAACCTCATGAGATCAAAAAAAGTGTATGCACAAGTGCAATACACAATCTTCTGGGGCCAGGACAGGATACAAATCTATTCTGTATGTCTCCAGTGTTCGTGGTGACCAGGATGCCTGGCAGAATATTACTTAGGAGAATGGACACAGAAGAAGAAACAGCAATAATTTATTGTTTCAGGGAAGCTGCTGAACACAGTTTTACTATAAATACTATATCTCAGCATTTAAATAAGGAAAAAATAATTCTTTGTTATACTTCAGACCCAAATACTGATATTTAATTAGCCACTTTAAGGAAGAAACATCAACAACACCAAGTTTAGAAGAGAAATTTAATGTTAGGCAGACCATCCTTTTGAATTTTGATTCAGCCTCTCTGCCTATGATCTTCTCTCTGCAATAACTCAGGAAAAAGCCTTTGAAGAAGCTAAATTACGATAAATTTTCTAAATGGCAAAGCATTGTAATGCAAGCTGAGTTATCACTAATAAAACTTCTGGCAATGTTTAATCACTTCAGAAGTGTTTTCAACACAAACATTTTGAACACTCTTGATGCAATGGCCTGGAAATATAAAGACCAGTTCTATGAGACAGTTTGCAAGAAATAGCTGGATGGAAAATATCGCTTATATTAATCTTAAATAGCTTATAGACTATCAACATCTAGAAAAAATCTTTACAATCTTCAGCATAAATTGAAGTTATGCATAGTGCCTGGATGGCAAGAAAACAGATGAGCTGTGATAACAATTCAATCAAAATGGCATAAAGCCTAATGGTGCTCTTAAAATACAGTATGGTTCTCCTAATGGCAGTTCTACCCCTGGTGTGAATTTTGGATAGATTGCTTTTCTGACTGGAAAGAACTGAATTCTTGAAACTAAATGTCAGCATTTAAATTTTTATTCTGTAAACAATCTACCATCAGCTACGAGGCTACTGAACACCTGCCTTCACAGCCCATCAGTTCACTCTAGCTATCACTTACTGTCTCAGAAACTCAGGTGACAAAGTACTTATTCTCATTTCAGTTGAGTCTCTCAGAGGCTTTGAGGCTTCTTAATCCTTAGAAAGCTCCCTCTGCTTATGTGAGATAAAGTAGTGATCCCCCAAGACTATAAACGTTGTCTCTTTGTCCATCTTTGTAAGAAGATGGATAGTCATTTCATGCACTTCCCTCATTGAAGAATTCGCCTATTAAAAATTCTTGGCACTACTACTACAAGGTCCGTATTTAACTGCCTTACTTAGCCATATAACAAATATTTCTGACTGGCAGCACATTTTGTTTCAGAGAATGAAATTAACAACAAGCTTAACCTTTTTTAGCTAACACATAGGACAGAAATACAGAGAGGTCTCTTATGTCTGCTCCATCTTTGTTGACCTGACGGTAACATTTGACACCGTCGGAGGGATCTTCACGTTAGGATCAGCTGCTTAGACAACTTCATTCTGAGGTTTAGAGGATTTCATGGGGAAATGGAGGCAGGACTGGAGCAAGTTTGAATGCTTTCAATTCACTTTCTCCAGTAACACAAACCCATATCATCTCACCAACATTGCTTAGTATATATTTTGTCACACTGCTCTCAGCTGTTTCTTGTATGCATCAGGTATCCAGATTAGATTCAGGGCTTGATGGAGAGCTGTTAAATGCCATTGTTGTGAGCAACAAGACTGATCTGTCTACTGGCAACTGTACCCTGATTGCTCGTTCTCAGGATCTATGTAAATAACAGTGAGTTGAATTTCATCTGCATGTTCACCTTTTGGAATGATTAATGACCTTAAAAATATCACTTTTCCTGGTAAGCCGTCAGCCATTAGTTATAACTAACAGAAGGCAGTGCTTCCAGCTCCAGTAGAGAAATTATCCCACCAGAACACCTGAGTGGTGGGAACAGATGAAATTTTCAGCAAACCACAGATGCCCAGGGCAGCCTTCAGAAAATAAGAGATTTCTTTTTTTGACAAGAAGGGCATAATTTTTCAGACAAATTAAAGTCTGAAAGGTGTCTATAAGGGAGCAGCAAGAGCAGGCTTCTCCCCAGGGAAGGCAAGATGGGAGCCAGGGTGGCAACAAGGTGGCAGGGCACTGTTCTCCCCAGCAAGGGCACAATCCCCCAGTGCCTGAGCAAGGAGAGCAGGGCAGGTCTGATGATGGTAACCAGGTCAGTCACAGCCCAGAGATCCCCAGGCAAGCCCCTGGTGATGAAATAGGTCTGAAGTCAAGCTGGGAAGTCAAGCCAGCGGGTCAGAGTCTATACAGCTGAATTTACTACTTGTAGTAATTCATTTTGCAAATCTTTTATGCTTTCTTTTTGTTCCCCTTACCACCCCTAAAACTGATCTTTTTCCGGATCTAGGTTTGCTTTTCTTTATACAACCAGTGGTGAGTCTCTGGTGCTAGCCTGTTTCCACCTCTCAAGGCCACCACTATCATACCAAGCCTCTGTTCCTCTACACTTTGTCATCACATTAGAGCCATAAATGTGTCAGTCTACATGGAATAATTACTTGTAACTACCATCTATATAAAACTATGGCTATGCCACATGAAGATAAGCAAAAATGAAATAAATTAAGTGTAGCCACCTGATCATTAGCAAAACTGCTGTTGCAGCTAAACCAAGCAAAAACAAAGCCAAGCAAAAAAAAAAAAAAAAAGAAAACCAGGCAGGTCAAAATAAGTTCAGACCAAGCAAGCCTGACAAGCCTCAGTCCTGTGGTGTTGCAAACACAATAAAAAGACAGTGTTCTGTTGTTCTGTTACTGTCAGTGGCAAAACTGTATTTATGGACCACAGCTCTACAATAGAGCAGCCTGCTTGGAGAAAAAAAAAAGAAAAAAAAAATGAGTTTCTGCATTAGAAACTATCACACATTCTTATTCAATAATCAGTTAATATCTTGAAACTTCATTATTCTGAAGAATTATATAAAATGCATGTTTTGGCAAGACCAAGGCCACTCAGGTGCATACAAATAGAGATTTGGGAGCATTACTAATATATTTGTTATAGTAACATTCAGATTAAGTATCAAAGCAGCTATGAAGTAACTTATATCTAAAATTTATTAATACATTCTGAAGGTTACACTTAGAGGGCTGAAAACTGAAGAGGAGGTTTCTTATTCAGAAAAATCTTTTTTTAGTAAGCCACGTCTAATGTTAATATTGGCACGCTCTCTTCGCTATTTGTTAAGTGGCGGAAGGATAAGTGTGGAGAATTTAATGCACTTGCCTGTGTATGGTTCTGACAAGAATTTAGTAACAGCTTCTAAAAGAATTGATGGATTTGAGCTGGGAGTAAAACAGCAATAATTTTTGTAATTGCTAGTAAACAAAGAGACAGGTATTCATATGAGCAGTTATTGTATAATCCTGAGGCAAGGGTATGTGTTTGCCTCTGACCTACCATAAGCTTCAAGAGAAAGCTGGGACAGCAACTGTGATATACTTCATCAGTTTTACAGCTTAATGTTTGTTGAGCCACAGTGAGCTCCAGTTCAGCTGAGTTATAGAAAACAAATTGAAAGTGGAGGTTTTTAGAAGAAGAGGTGAACTATTGATGGACACATTTCAAAGTGCTGGGAGGCTTAATTCTGTTCTATGAAGAGAAAAATTCAGGAATCTGGATATATATCCAAAATATCTAAGCTTTCTCACTTTGAAAGAAACAGACCAGAGATCTTAGTTTTTCTCTGAATATTTTAGCATTCTCATTCCAAATCAGAAATTGAGTTAGAGACACTCAAATAGAAATTCTTAAATACACCAATATTAACTAAAATGTTACAAAACTCATAAGTTTCACCTGTGTCTTGAGCTAGAACTTCATAGATTTAGGATCTTACTGTAAATCAGAAAAGTTATTTCATGTTTATTTTAATCTCAAGTAAATGATTGTATATTGCCTGCTTGAAAGTAGTTGGAGTTGGAAGTCTTGATTATTTAGACCTTCCTGAAATAAGATGTTATTTTGCTTTTAACTAAACCATGGGTTACTTCTAGGAATATCCACAGGTCATATGACTTTTGAATGTCTTGATGACAAATAACCATTTTTTCCTCAATATTACCCCTGCATTAGATACACAAATAACAGATTTCATTTTCCTGAGAGGTGTCTGAGCACTGTGAGTTAAAAATTACTTACTAAGAACATTCTCATAGGCATAAAAAATCAAACCCACTGCAGATTGCTGGTTAGGAAGAATATTAATTGAAAACACAAATAATTAATTTCAAAAGCAACCAAATAAATACTAATATATTAAGGTGAAAGTGACTTAAAATAGTGTGGGACTCTACACTAAACACAGCTAAAGGGTGCATACAAATATCAGAGAAGTAATATGTGTATATAACTCTGTTGTGACCACATCTGGAATGACTCAATCACTTCTGAATGTAACATTACCATGTTGTGTATACTTATATATATCTATATAAGTAACGATAAGGATGGCAAATTAGTTAAGGGTACAGATAAAAGCCTTAAAAATGTAAATATATTTTAAGATGCATGCATATTGCATACATCGTGGTAATCGTTAACCGTTATGATTAACAGTCCTACTCACATGGTTCAGTATTCAGCCTTAACATGCATGCTTTGTTGGACTGGCCATAAATGAAACAGCCATGTATTTTCATAAGTGAATGGTAAAGAAAAAAGTGTAAAAACACTCAGGGAGTTTATTCCTATGAGGTAATAATTATTTTAATGAGGCACAAAATGATGTGACTAAAACTAATAGGATGAAATTTGTGGAAGAGGAATGGAGGTTATACTTTAGATGAAAATATTTTCACTCTGAGATCTGCTGGACTGTGAACCCACCTATTAACTGTGGTCCTACTTCAAGGAAGAAGGGAGAATTCTCATCTCTTTTGCTGCTTCTTGTGACTGATAAAATCAGATTGAAAAACCCTTTACAGAAAATGCACTTGAGTTTTCAGCTCATTTTCCTTGTTATAATCTCTTTCTACACCCTTTTTCTGCTGTTAGGAATGGCTTATTGAAGGAAAAAAAAATAGTCTTACTATTGTAAAAATGTTTCCTAGGAAGAGAGGTAAAGGCAGATAAATGCAGCTTGAAAGATACTTGGCAAATGCATTTCTGTTTCTAATATTAGCCTGACATTAAAAGGATAATGGAATATGTCCAAAGTGTCACTGAACCTCTCTCCTCTTCTTGATAATGTAACTCTGAACAAGTTGGTAGATAATGCAGACTTTGAGCCTTCTAAAATAGCTTCTTATATGAATGCTTCTAAACACCTTTTACACATTCCTAAAAATGTGTGAGGGAAAACTAGCTGGTTCAAAGATAGCCATCTACGCCTATGTAATATTGCAGACATTCAGCCAGACATATTTGGGAATTATATTAAAATTTTCTACATGCTAACTAACATGCTAAGTTTTAGAACAGATGAAAGTGATAAAAACAAATGGATTTGTATTTAAAGATAATTTTCTTTCACAAAAAAAGCAAAACTTTTAAAATTATTGTCATTTAGGAATTGTAAATTTGACTATGAATGTAAATATGGAATATTCATGCTCTAAACAAACCAATGGTTGAGAATTTTTTTTTTTATTTTATCTTTCTTTAAGACTATTTGCATTTCATTATGTCTTGCAAGTATTGGTGATAATACAGGTTTCAATCTGATGTTGAAATTAAAATATTTCTTACTAAATATTGCATATGATATAGTGTATTATATTTAGCAGAGCTAAATGAAATATTAAGTACAAAGCAAATTAAATCCTATGCTATGAAAATCAGTAACAATTTAACCATTAATTTCAATATTGCTACTATTTTTTCCTGTAAACATACACTCATATGCAATAGAAAGCTAAGAACTAACATTTGTAATCATGTCTGATAAATCCATACCATAACTTATGTGGAATACCCTTGAGCAATTAATAGCACATTGTATGTATGAACAAAGTTTTTCATATTAAGTTAAATCAATAGTATAACTTTGAAACACATCTTGGATTTATCTGCAGAGAAAAATCAATATCTATCATTGCAAAAAGGTTAATAGTATCTATTAAAATAAAGGTAAAAATTGTTTTTAGTTAGTAATTTACAATGTTGTTAACTGGCATTGATAAAAATATTTATATTGTCCATACTTTCCAATGATGAGAATACACTGATTCTAAAATTCTTTGGCAAAACCTTTGGTTTTACCAGCCCATCTCACAGCTATTCTTATTGATACCAGTGGTAATGGTTTAAACTAGTAGCCTCAAAAGTTTTAGAAGCAGACCGACCGGAGCTTTTATTCTGAAAAACTACACAGCTTTAAAAAGTAAATGAGATATCTCTTCAGGCTATGTTTCTGTGTAGTCCTGAGAAGAGAGTTTCCAATTCAGTTTTCCAGAGTGTTGTATTCTCTCTACTGGTGTTCAAATTAATCTCTGGATTAGATATCAATAAAAGACACAAAACATTTAGCTGTGTAAAGGGACCAAAATATTAGATAGGACAGAATGGCTATGAATAAACTGAGGTAGAAAGAATCAAAAATAAATGGTCAGTCATTGAATGACATCTCAAACATGTGTAAAGCAATCAGGTAATGTCAGTAGTGTTACACCTCTACATATCTATGTCTATATGGACCAGTTATCACAGTGCTCCATTTGGGGGGAGGAATTATTAATGTGTGACAGAAGAAAAGGGTGGGATTCTCCTACCTCTTTGCCCTTTGGAGTCATCACAACTGTATCTCAAATACCTAAGTATTTCCTTGAAATTCAGGCTGAGAAAAATTCAAAACAGTCCCAACAAATTCAAGCCATATTTCAGTGGAAGTTCAGGTTCACTGAAGCCTTTACAGGCTGAACTCCACACTCTGGACTTCCTCTGAAAAACTGAAGTCTCCTTTAAGCCTCCACAGGCCCAGTTTACATCAGTAGCATGCCAGCACATTGTATCCAGTCCAGGATCAAGGCACCATTACTGGCACTCTGTGAACACAGAAGAGAAAATCAATTTCATATCTTGAGAGTATATGCACTAAGGCACAATGATAGGCACACTGATGGAGATATTACAGGTAAGACAGCAGATAGTAATGCTCCTACCACATCACGAGGCGAACCCTCAGTTTCCCAGTCCAGAGCTAATTTCCTAATCTTTCCCAAATGCAGATGGAAAGAAAGAAAACAAAACACACTTACCCATTGTTTGCTGATCCAGTAGAGATGTCAGTTTTGCCTAGATCTTCAGATGCCTACTTTAGAATGGAATAGATGCTGAGTACTTGATTTACTTTGAGGACTTAAGCATATTCCCGTTGCTCCAAGTTGTTTTGTTTTTTTCTTTTCTGTGCATTGAGACTCCCTCCTATTTTCTTATCTGGCTTTATGTATCTCTTACGGTCTAAAAGCATTGCAGCCCATATTTTCACAATATCCTTTACAAGAGCCTATATGGTCTACAAATGCAACTATGTGCCACATTACATTAACATGGGAGATGGAGATCGAGTAGGGTTCTCCTACAGTTTAAATCTGGATCGTCAGCTGTTTCTCTCTCCTCTGATTTATGAACAAGGAAATTATCTCAAGAAGATACTGCCTTGATTCTTATAGAGGGTAGAAATGGAAGGAAGAATACTTTGCTGAGGTTTACAAGCCACTATCCTTTCACTTAAACAACTAAGCAAACAAGTTTAACATTCTTACATTGTGTAATCTTGCCATCACGGGTTGATTAAGTACACTGAGCTACAAAGAGTCTTAACCCATTCAAAATTAAACCAACAAAAATCTTTCTGTATGAACTTATAAAACTGGATTTTTCTCTCAAAATTAGACACAATATTTTCTATAAGACTATTATGTAGTACATGTGTACTATTGATACTCTTGTCTTTAAAAGGTATGATTACCCAATAATAATTTATTTACAGGAATTTAAACAGCAGACTGTTTTTTCCTTCTCTTAGAAGATTCTCATGTGAGTTTGAGGTGGCACACAGAAGGCTGATATTCTCTAATTTACAGTAGATAAATTCTCTGGACTGTCATAGAGAAAATGTAATTTAAGATCTCCCCTACCTATACCGCTTTACTTATTATTGACATGTTTGCAGCCTATTCAATGTTCTTTCTTCTAGTAGTGTTAATTTTAAAACCAGATGGAATCTGAATTTTAAAATTCCATTTGAGTAGCCTATCAGATGCAGAAATATTGCTTACAGTTTCTGCAAGAATCTCTATGAGGTGTCCCTATGTTAATACCTTCCCTTACACTGATTGCATAATGCAACATGACATTCTGTGTTAATAGGCTTTTATTAAGCTGGATTCAGAGGTTGCATCTCTCGGGGATTAAAGAAGTTGTATAATGTAGTTTTCTCAATTCAGTGATATTAGAAAGGATATGGTGATCTTCTAGTTGGGAAAAGTGATGGCTTTCATCCATTTCTCAGTAAGAACCTATTTTTCTTATTTTTTCACTGTTGTCAGACCTGAAGCACACAGATGTGTTTCAAAAAATCAGTGAGCATAAAAGTGTTTGTTATATCAGTAGTCAATTAACATTAATTGTTTTCATTCTGTTGATGTCTGTGATTTCTTCTATCCATTAAAATCCAGCTTTAAAACTAACTCGCTCAAACTTACCAGTGGCAGTATTTAACATGATGTCCATTAAGATATTCATTAAACACTGCTCAGCTCAACTTTGTAATTCACATTTCCAAAGTATACTTACAGCATAACTGTTCTACAGCATATCCAGTGGATTACTTTGGTCTTCAGAATAATAGTCTTAGCTATGGTACACACATAAAAGGCTTTGTTCTCCAGAGCGGAGACTGGAACTCTCTACTGGGCCCCTAAGGTCAAAACCTACCTGCAGAGTAGGAGGAAGAGACTAACAAACCAGACACTCAGGTATCACTGAAGTACGATTCACTGCCCCAGTTCAATGCTGGGGAGAGCTGGGTACCTCCAAAAACTAGGCTCACTGATACTCTGAATTGACATAACATAAGGAGCTCTGTATAGCTAGCCAATAAAGAAACAGACCCTTAAATCTTGTTCCTCAAGGACTTGGAACTACACAGAGATGGTGTTGTTTACATAGGATCCACAGCCTGGAAGCTCCTCCTGAGAGGATAGCTGTTACTTGACGGATATCAAACAATTATTGACCACTTAGCACACAACTGGCATGTTTCACACCTTGTCAAATCACACATGTGTATCTGACACAAAGAAACTTTATTTTCAAAGTCTTAATAATTAGGAACCTTAAGAGAATGGAAGGAAATAGGAAAATATTATATGTACCTGTCCTACCTGTCTTCTTTTGACTTTTATCTGGGCTGATAAGGTACAACGGGTGATTTATTAGAAAACTTGGTTTCTTCTCTCAACAGAATTTACATCTAAAGGAATTAATTTTTTTAAAGGGGAAATGTCATTAATGGGAAGACCTGAAGATTTTGGAAAATTCATTCTGTTAGACATTAAAGGGGAGGGTCCTTCAAAACCAGACCACTTTAGTTTCTTGATAGTCATGGGGGTGTGTCAATAGAAAAAGTGATAGTAACAAAGGATTTAATCTTGAGACTTCAATTTCTAGAAGACTGGTACCAATCCCTCTGCCTTCATCCTCCATCTGGTATATTTAACACTTTTTAAGCTGATAAGAATTAAACTGTTCTTAATAGGCCAGTTGCCTCTGTTTTCATAACAGCTAGCACCAGAGGCTTAAGAGATCATTTATGAAGATGTTATGAAGAAATGTAGGAATAACAAGATAGTAATAAACTTTGTGAAATTTAACAATTCATCAAAGCTAATCATCAATGTCCAGCATGCATACAATTTTCATTATTACCACCTGTGTCAACATAAGACACTTTTGCCCTTTCCTTTGAAGTAAGGCAAGATTTGCAGGGAGGAATAATACCTGTTATTAGACCATCTGATGTTGCTGGCGAAAAAGCAGACAAGTTTGCTGAAACACAAACCCTTCTTCAGACCTGACAAAAGCAAACATCCCTCCAAATTAAAAACAGATTGAAAACATTGAGTCCAAACCTCCTAGAAGAAAATTTGGCTGGTATCTGAGAGAATATTAGCAGGGGGATAGTTGATAAGGTGGTCATTTATGAGAAAGAGGAGAAAGGATTGTAACATTGCTTGTAGAACAATAAGGGGTTAACCTGGAAGGCAGAGAGAATTATAGTATGTCATAAAGCAACATCTCTGTCGAGTCCATTGTTTTTAGTATCCAACGTTGTGTAGCTAAACTTAGGTACCAATCCAGCACTGTTTCCTCTCCCTGGATCACTTCACTCTTTTGCCTAAGGAACTTCAGGCTTTCATTTCCCTAGGAATTAAATTCTTTAGACTTTCATGTCCCCCACTGCCTTGTTTAGGTTGGATCCAATCACTTTTATTCTGTTCTGCTAATTAAAGCTGTCTTACTGCACAGAACAGAATGCACCATTCACCTGCACAGACAGATGCCATGGTGCAGCTGTCCTAAGCTTGTGGGATTTTTTAATACTCTATCAACACTGTATGTACTACCTAATTTTACTTGATGTAAAATATAAATGCAATCCTTGAATCTGTGGATAGTTTACAGTGGTGATTTCTGCCTTTCAAGCGGTGATTACCATGTGGTGTTCTGTATCAGCAAAGACATTCTCAGGGACTTTCCAATTTACAGTGGATAAAGCTGTTTAGGGAAGGATGAAGATATCATACCTCTCCTTTCCTGTCAAGAAAAGCTCAGAAGAGCTTAAGAAAGAAAATATTATGCCTACATGCTGAAATAAGTAGGAGCAGATTTTGACTGAATCAACATAGTCATATGTATATTTAGCCCACCCCCTTGAATCCCCTACGCATAGGTCCAGACTTTCTCCTCAAACATACTTCTCAGTATGCTCTCTGCCCATGCCCCAGGCTATATTTTGGATTTAAGTTAAGTTCGCCTACAGCCACATTAACATGCAATGCAGTACAACAGAAGTGGAGTTGTAAAGCAAAGCAGTTGGTGCTGAAGACGGGATTTCCACATTGTGTGTATTTTAGGGGGATTGTCTTTGAAAATATTTTGGCCCCATGGAACAAATGCCTGTTGGCTGGAGTTTATTAGGGGTGCTCTCAGGGTGACCCTTGTAGTTCAGGTTCTTTTTTAAAAAATCAAATTTACATGCTCTGATATTGATGTAAAACAAAGCATGATACATAGGAATGACTGGAGATTTATTTCTGAAGCGCAGTCTGACCTTATCTGGAACACATTTCATTCTTTTCCAAATTAATTTTTAAAGTTTTATATCTTAAATCCAGCTGGAGATAAACAGTTTAAAAACTAGAAGTTATATTTTTATTTTTGAGTGGACTTTAAAGCTCTGATTGTTAGATTTAGCAAAATTCTCTTGGGCTGTTTTTCAGACTGCCACAACTGACATAAGTGGAGACCCAAATGCTGGATCTCCCTAGGTGAGAGACTATGCTTCCAGGTCTCTGTAAAGAGGGGAAGGGGCAGATGCAGGTCCTAAACCGCTGCAGGAGCGGATTGATACATGTATACACATTGACATGTGTATAAGGAAACGATATGCACAGTATGGAGAGACAGTCAGGGACACCAGGGGAAAAAAAACAGTAAAGGGATAGATAAGGATTGCAAGCAAATTTTTTGCTACGCTTTCCAAGTGGCACTGAAAAAGTAATGGGCATCCAGCTCAGCAGGTACTCAGTTTGTCCCTACAGGTTGATTAAGAAATGGTTATAGTCAGAAAGTACAGCTGGTCTGAACGCAGGTGCTTTCCAGTTTTTCACCCAGCTGGGACACTGTGGTTAAAGGATGATCACTTCTATATTTATTTCTACTTAGTATCAAGTATGGAGTCTTAGGCTGTCTGAACATGCTTTAATCTATCTAGGAGTGACACTCATGATAGGGACATCAATTATTTCATCCTTCTAGCAAAAATTCAAGATACTGGGACAACCTGAATTTTCCCTGCCAGAAGACAAGTAGGGCCTAGACTAGTCAAGGACTTCTCAGCCCTCAGCTCTGCTAGGTGCACAAGAAGCTGGGAGGGGACACAGCCAAGACAGCTGACCCAAACTGACCAAAGGGCTATTCCATACCATATGATGTCCTGCTCGGTATAGGAACTGGGGGAAGAAGAGGAAGGGGGGACATTCAGAGTGATGCCATTTGTCTTCCCAAGTCACCATTATGCGTGATAGAGCCCTGCTTTCCTGGAGATGGCTGAACACCTGACTGCCCATGGGAAGTAGGGAATGAATTCCTTGCTTTGCTTTGCTTCTGTGCACTGCGCTTTTGATTTCCCTACTAAACTGTCTTTGTTTCGATCCACGACCTTTCTTACTCTTCTTTACTCTTCTGATTCTTTCCCCCATCCCACTGTGGGGGGAGTGAGTGAGCAGCTGTGTGGTGCTGAGTTGCCAGCCAGGGTTAAACCACAACACAATTCTAGCACTATCCTTGCTGCAATCATACACATGACGTACCGTTGAGATATAGTCTAGATGTGTTTCTCTCTGATGGTACCAGACTCACTTATTCTATCTGTAATATGAAATTTTGAAACCTGAGTTTGCTACAGAAGAGCTTTCAATGTAGAGTATAAATATTATTTTTAATATAGTAACCAATCTATATCCCTTTGATTAGCTTAAAGGTTTTGTTATTCTTATGCATTTCATATCATCACATTTTTATTAGTGAAAACACAAAACGAAGTTGTTTAGCATCTCTTCTTCCCAGTGTGTTCTCCATGTATTTCAGTGGTTATATTGCCTTTTTGTGATTCACAAAGTCACTGCTTCTCTGGAAATCAAAGGCAACATTAGAATGGAAAACAGCTAACAACTGCTACATGGTGACTGTAAGAATTAAAAAGAAGTCATTTTTGTATGTCAGGCAAATCAATACAGAATAATTATATTTTGAAAGTTGAAATAACTTTTAAAAAATGTATAAAAACAGCCAACCCATGCCAAACCAAACCATTTATCCAAACATGTCTGAGAAGTTTTTAGAAAAAGTACAAATTACTTCTTTTAATGTTTCAAGGGGAAAATTTCATTAACAAAATGCACATTTAATTATGGATATTTCAAATGGTATGATGCGCACGATGCAAAACTATTAAAATTCATTAGTAGGGTACAGCTGGTTTAGGTACTTTTAAACTGTAGCCTAAATTGATTGTGCCTTTTTGTCTATAAACCAGCTGTCCATTCTTTATTAAGGCATCTGTCAGTTCTTTATAGAAAAAGATAGTAAAAATGAGTGCAGAACAGCTTTTAACTCAGAACCTTGCAAAAACATTGCTTTAAAGGAATATAAAAGAAGAAAACAAAATGTAAACCACACAACTATAAACAACAAAACCACAAGCAATCTGCATTAAATTTAATCTATTTTATGGCAACTAATTTTATGAGCTTTCAGCTGAGTCATTAATCTCAGGATATATTTTTATTAATAAAAATATTTTCTTCCACCTTTGTTTGATAACGATAAGGATGATAATGAAAATATTAACCCCCTCACTCTCCACTGGGAATTTAAAATTTAATTATAATCTTGTTATTGGCCCTGAAAACAAAGCCTTGTATCTCTCAACCTTCATTAAAAGGGTTTGTGCATTTTTGTTAGAACATTAGTTGTTACAGATTCACAAGTCTGCACTTAAGAATATGAATCTGGTTTTGGTTCTCCCAGTGATGAAAACTAATTGTGAATGTGCAAATATAGTTCAATGATTTCATGCTTATGGTTCACAGAAATGTAAGAAGGACAAGGTTTTCGTTTTGAGTAAGAACATAACCATAATCTCATGAAAACCACTCTCTGCCCTTCCTTTACCAAGGAGGAGAAATGATGATTTTGTGACCCAATTTAGATTTGAAAGGTAAGTGTGAGATGCCAAACGCCTGTTTGCCAAAATCTAACATTTTGTGTTCATCATTTTCCTGTTAAGTGATGGATGCCTGCTCAATAATGTAACACTTCAATAAGAAATATTTTTTGAGAAACTCAGGTCCATTCCCCTCTGGAACAACACCTTGCCACTAGGCAATGGATTATCCATGCAGTCAGGGACTGCACGACCCAATCATATTACACGTCTCTGAAAAATTCCCCCCCACTTTGTTCAGTATCCCAAAGGCTCTTTGTCTGTTGAGGAATCCTCAAGATGAAGGTAGGCGAGGGCATGGCCACATGAGCAATTGCTGGAAGAATTGAGCTCTGTTGTGGAAGCCCCATGCTGAGGCCTTGTCTAACCCTGAGTCCCCTCACCAGGCCTGATCGTGACCCACCTCTCTGATCCAAACCAAAATACTAATTCACACACATCCCCCTACTCTGCTCCTCTGGGTTAGGTAAACTGAAGATCTGCAATGAGAATGTTGTATTGTAGTCCCAACAATTCCAGTGGTACTCCCAAAGACCTTCTTTTCCCTGATTGCACACACCTCAGCTCCTCCTCATTTAGTCTCTCAGAGAAAGAGGTGTGAATTCTGTTGATCAAGCCATTTAAGAACCGTACTGAACAAATCCAAACTAATGCATTGTACACCAGGAGATGCGTCCAATAAAAATGTATTACAGTTTGGGAGTAACATTGAAAGTATGAGGTGCTATAACAAGCATAACGGGTCTTTTTCATGTATCATTCCTGCATTTATATGAACCTAAGTACCTTTTAATGTAAAAAAAAAAAAAAAAAAAAAAAAGAGGAAGAATAAGCATTCTAAAGATTAAATGCCAAAAAAAGGTTGTTCATATTGTACAAATAATACACATTGAGAATATTATCAGCAAAGGCTGATAACTTACTATCTGCAGATTGCTGGAAGGTAAAGAGAAATGCAAAGTCTTTATACCCCTAGGATCTAGGCAAAATAAAAGACTATTTCAATTTTGTTTATGTTGACAGTTTCATTCATTTTTTTGAACTGAATGTACACATTTTGATTGAAGTTTGTATTGAGCAGGAATTTTAATTTGCCCATATTGACCTTTCTGATTATTAAAAAGTCCTTGAGAAAGAACTGATTTGGTTCTTTTATTTCACATCTTTGGTTGGTTTTGCTGAGTTCTGATATTTACATTATAAGGAAATGAATAGAAACACTTCAAGAAAATCAATAACACTATGCTTATCTTTCCTCCTTTCAATTCTTGAGAATGGAAAACTTGCTGGTTTCCCTTAAAAACATGATACAATTCCACTGCCAGTTTATCCTTCGAAACCACTGTACATGAAACTAAAATCATATTCACACAGTCTATTGAATATGTGTTTTCACTGCTACCTATTCACATATAATAAAACAAAAAATAATAAAACTTTCACACAGTGGATGCGCAAAGCCAAGTAAAACAGGAAGCATAAAACCAATCAGGCTTAATTATTATATTCTTCACTGATTTTAGTTCATATTGTCAGATAAGTGTTATTGTTGTGCACTGTTTGAATTAGGCTGGAATGTTTGTGAATCTCCAAGCTTAAAGTCATACCTGTTAAGAAGAATAGAAGTAGGGAGAAGAGAAGGTGTCTAAATTTATCGTGCACCATTATCTTACAAGATTAATCATTTAGGGACCCCAGGGATTTCTTTTAGCAGGGAGAGGGGGCTAATTTAAAATAACAATGAGTAAATGGCATTTCTTTTATTTCAAGATTGAAAGAAAGCATTCAGTGTTTTTAACTACAGATTTTACATTAAATCGGCTTTGAGATTTTCTGAGTCTTAGTGTTTTCTACTGGGACTTGAGAATTTTGTCAGTCCCACTCTGTCTGCAGCTGAGAAGTACTATTCAATATGAATTAAATGACAGCTCCTCTGGGAAAATGGCAACAGTCTCATGTCTTGTACTAAAATACTGCTCCAGGACCAACAATGCTAAAATACATTTTCAAAATTCATTTTCATTTAGTACGTAAGATAGCAATCCAACAACTTTTATTCTCTGCATAATTGGATTGAATGTCTGCTCAAGTCAATTATTGACTTAAGCTTGAAGGAAGCCAGGACCTGGGACTTCAACCTATGGATACGATGTTCCCCTTCCTTACCCTTGGATAAATCAAGAATTGTTCCTGACAATGGAAACAACTTATGGCAAGCAAGCAGTGGATCAAATCCCAGGCTCCCAAATCCCACAAATAAGTAAACCAGTTTTGTTTTGAGATATACACTTGACCTTGAAATTTGAAAAAAAAAATTAAATCTGAATGCCAGTCTAGTATATAGTAACATTCTGAAGGATTGTTTCCCCTTGAGGTGTTTGGAATAAATTGTTTCAATATAGCACAACTTAAAACTTCTGTAAACTCTGCATTATAAAAAGAGCGTGCTCTTATATGCTATTCTGTCAAGTGGGAGATTAAAGGGAACTGAAATTCACTTAAGATGCTGCTGGACAGTTAGTGGCATTACCCTGAGAATTTTTGATCACAAGAGCTGATCACATACAGTGTGTGATGGACCTAAGCACTTCAGATATTTTCCCATTGCAAATTTGAGCCTGAACCAGAAGTTTGAACAGACTTTTTCCATACACATCCTCCTTTACATCCTCCTTTCCTTTTCCCTTTTCTGGGTCCTGATGAGGGAAAGGCTATAGAAGTGCAGTATCCGTGTTTGTATTTATTATGCGCTATTATTTATTATGCATTATATATGGTGGCAGTGGCAGTTTGATTGATTTTTCATTGGTGACCTCCCTCCCCTCTGAAAGATACCATGGAGGAGTGGGATGCCTTCCATTCCAGCATGTGCTTTGTGCTTACAGGTGGTACAGTGCTGGGCCACATGCATGCTGTCTGCCCTCAGCTTGGGACAGAGGTAAGATTGAGAAAAGGTTGGAAATTTATAAAGTTCTAGTGGGGACAGGCCCCACTGTCTGCAGTGCATGAGCTGCCCTTGCATTGCGCCAGTTCTTGAGGGCCTCATGCAGAGCTGTGGCCTGATCATGCTTGGATCATTGGACACAGGATAATTCAGGTGGGGAGGGACCTGAAGAGGCCTCTTGTTCAACCTCCTGCTCAAGAAGTGTCATGGGTTGTGGAGCACACAGGCTCAAAGAAGGACCATGTACTGAAGGCTGCTCATGGACAAAGCAAAAAGTAGCATCCGAGAGCAGGAGACTGTCAACAGTGAAATGTCCCACAAACCAGAAACCGTAACCTGATAAAATATGATGCCACTGTATTGGAAAACTCAGTCTGAGGAGAGGAAAAAAGTCTTTTTCTACTGTGTAGCATGTCAGGAATCGAAGTAGGCAAACAGCTAACTCAGTTCCCAGATCTCTGTTCCCTCAATCACAAACATCGGGCAATTATCAATTCTTTTGGAGAAACAATGACTAATCTTATGTGAGTCTCCTGAGATCCTAGGGAAAGGAGCAGAGATGAAGTCAGGTAATTTGTAATGCCAAGGGTGAGTGTAGCTTTAATATTACCATTTTATGTTGTTTTATTAATGAGAATCTTGTCTTTTTATGACTCATTCTCTGGAAGCAAAGTACGGGGGAAAAATAGCAAGCCAATTACCTAACTGTTTAATAACAGAAATTTACCCTGTTTTACAGCTATATCCATCTGCAAGGACTGTTTTGCCTAATGAAATATATTGTTGGCTACAACACAAAAATATTAATTTACACAAAAATATTAATTTACACTGTGTCTTTTTTTCCTGTCTCATCAGATCATATCTATTTACTTTCTGGAAAAATAAAGCTTTTACATAAATTACATCCTTATTAAGAAGGGAATTAAATGTGCATTTCAGTAACTGGTCTGAAGGCCTACCATGTAAGTTTTAGAACGGATGATGCACATTTTTATTGTCTTTTAATATCTAGGGGGTTTCCTTATAATAGGGGCACCATGCATTTTACTCTGAGAAACTAAACACACATCCTTTTTGATGTTGACTACTCTGTGTCTCTTTTGACTGAAGTAAGTAACTGATGTGTTTTAGCGCTTAAACTGGCAATAATTTATTGCTGATAGTATGAGACCATTTTTCAGTTACTTTTCCTGCTCTGCTAACAAATAAATCTGGTGTGTTACTGAAACAGGATATTTTAACTTTTAACTAAAATAAATAACACAGTATTTATAGTGAACTAAACAATTTTAACCAAGTTCAAAATATTTAAGAGTTGAAAAGTAACCAGATGGATTACTGAGAAAGACCCAAAGTTTTAAATTCCTCATAAGAAGAAATTAAAAATATTTATGATTTAGCCAGATTAATTTTCATTTCATTTAACTCTGTATTTTTTTTTCTTAGTTACATTCCTGTGAGTAGTTTTGCTGATATGGGAAACAACCTTAAGTGTTTGCCTGAGTTAACCAGAAGACTGTGCAAAGAAAATAGGTTAATGCCGTGCAAAGATCTTGAAACTCCACAAAATCATGCAAGTCATCACTTTTTATAGTGCTAGTTATTCAAAAATATTCAGTGAATGCAAATATGCTGCAAACTTTTTGTTGCCTAAAAAATACATTCTAAGCTATTTTTAATTTGGGCCTCAAGTGAAATATAAAGGAAAAATACTTGTTCATGTAATGTTCTGTAAAAATTTATTTTAGTGTGTCTATTTCTTCAGTTTAAAGTGATTGAGAAAATTTCTACCTGAAAGTGGATTCTGATGTTGAATATTTTTCATTTACTTTTACTGCAGATATTTCTGACTACCTTCAAAAGAAATAATGTTCTTTCGATGCAAATTCATCACAATAAAAATTCAAAAATTCAGCCACAATTCTTCTAGTGCGTTTTGGGTTTTGGATACCAAATTCAGCTATCTCAAACAGAAACACTAGAATGGAAATAGTGTAGTGAAGCGTTTGGCCACGTGTCGTTCTTGTCCCTGTTATGTAGAATAAATTTTGTCTCCTTTAACAGGAGATCAGCAGTGTTTGTAAGAGTCCCCTAGCAGTTCCCAGAGAACATTACATAGCTTAATACTAGTTTGCCCCTTTTCTAATGTTATGTATCTCCATTGGTAGCACATTGCACAGCTGATCATTCTAGTCACTGTTATGCCTGCTTTTTTCAGCAGTTAGTAATAGTCTTGATATTTGGGGAATGCGCTTTTCTTTGGGTTTCTTTTATGAAGAATTGCTTTCATTTGGTTCTTTTACCTTTCCAAATACTTTCATGAGGAGCATTGTCTCGCATACCTGTTTAAAGCCATGTTTATGTAACTCAAAATGTTGATTGGGAATTAGGATTGTCAAGAAGTGTTTGGATATAGTGGTTTTTTCATATGATGATTTTTTTGAGAAATCAGATATTTGTGTCTTTTTTTACCCTTTCAAATTACTTATGCGCTATCTTCTTGTGCCATCTCATTACAAACAGCCAGCTTCTTGCTCCCAAAATATGTTTGGTAGTATTGTAACATTTTCCTTCTTTTATACTCTCATTTTCTTAAACTGTTATGTTTTGTGTTTATTGATATACTTATTTTACAATTCTGAGAAATCATTTTGTCCTTCCCGGGCTCTCTGCATGTTTTATAACAGTCTCCTAATTCTAGTGTCAGTCAATGAACTAACTACGGTGTTTTCATATTGGGAGAATTTCCCTTTGTTTGGTGATTGAAGGGTGATCTTCAGTATATGCATCACTTGTTTTCTCTTTGCAGAACTGCTTGCGCTTTTTTTCCCTGGGCAGCTCTGCACTTGTGTTCCCAGGTTTTTTATCTCAAGCATTCCACTGCTCTGTGATCAAAGATTAGTGCATAAAACATAAACATCTCATTTTCGGGCTGTTATCAGTAATGCATTATGTAAAATGGAAATCAGACTGCTGCCTCTGAGTATCTGTGCTTTATAGTGAAGGTAGAAGTCTAAAAGATGTAACTAACCTTAGGGACAGCTGTATGTGTATAAAACAATCTGACCTTATGACCCTCTGAAGCTTAAATCTTTTGATGCCAAAAATCAGACCAGCTCCAGAGAAAGAAAGGAACTTAACAGGAAACTGAAGGAAGGAAATTTAAGATTTAGAGATGAATTAAAGACATGCCTTTAGACTGAAAACCAAATATTTGCATTTCTTTCATAGTATTTAAAGTAGACTTCGATAGATATTTCTCACAAGATTAACAGAATTAATGGATTTCTGTTGTTGCTTATTTATAGCCAAAACAAAAAATACCAATGTACATATTTTACAAATCCAGGAGAACAGGGTAAGTGAATTAATAAGCTTATTTTCAGTATTTTAGAGAGGGGGAAAAAACTCATATAGTGTAAACAAAGAGACTCTGAAATGTCTTTTTTTTAATGGAAATATTCTTCTTTTTCACCTTTTTTTATGAAACAGACTATGAAACACATCAACATGCCTAAAAGATAAAACTTTTTGGTAGGAACCTTCTCTCCCTATAAAAAAGTCCTCTGTTGCTGTTTCTTGTGATTTTAGGTCAAACCCATTTATAGGGGAAGGGAAGGGAAGGGAAGGGAAGGGAAGGGAAGGGAAGGTTACTTCTATTTTTTACTCAGTTTTCTGGGGGTTCTCCCTCACCCACTTGTTTTTCCTGCAAGACAGCATAAGAAACACCAAAAAAACAATTGTCAGGCTTTGCTCTAACAGTGGACAAATCTGTTCCTCTGGTTTCTTCCAGCTGTTGCTTGTCAAAGGAACAACCAAGGTAAATGAGCATAACTCTTAAAGTCTTGAACTTATAGCAACTAAACATCTGTCCTGCATATTCTACTTGATTTCTGAGGTGAATACAGTCTCATGTTTTGTAATAATATGCCCTTTCTTTAAAGCTATGTTCTTTCATTTCAGGATGAGAACTTATCTCTTCATTCTTTTCTCTGTCCTCAAGCTCTGAGCACCTAGGAGTCCTGGATGGAATATATACCATCAAATGGGCATCCCTGCAGTATGAACACAGCCTATGGCTACCAGTTTGCAATTACATAAACATTCACATGAAATGCAAATTTATCTTCCAGAAACTAAGATATGTTTTTGGAAGACTTTTGTCTGGTTTCCTCTTCCATTACTCCACCTTTTCCCCTGTATCTCACTAGACTGTAGGGGTTTTGTCACCTAGCATATTTGCTGGCAGCTGCATTTGTAAAAAAAGAATAAAAAGGTAATGATGTTAATACATAAACTTACTTTCAGATAGGTCCTTTCAATCACTATTATCACCAAGGATTGTAAGACTTTTCTCTTATTTGACATAAGCAAATACACCGAAAATACACTCCCCTCTTCCACCACAAAGATGGTCTATGTGCAGATAATTGGGTCCTGTACTCTGTCCTGGTCCTTAAATACTAGATTAAAGAGCTGAAGGGCTGAAAGGAGATGTATTAAGCCAGAGCAGTGGCTGGGGGTGGTGTTCTGGTATGGTGAACGAGACCCCCTACATAAGTAAAAGGCACAGATGAGAAGATAGTACCACGATCAAGTTACACCATGTAACATGGCAGATTCAAGCAAGGTCCAAGGCATGCCTATGAGCCTGCTGTAGGTTCGACAGATGCCTTGGCTTTTTCACTGCAGAGTATGACGAAAGACCCTTGGACTAAAGGGGTGCAAAGATACCTCCCAGTCAGATTTGTGCTGCACTTCTCAGAGACATAGCACAGAATACCCGCAACAGTAGCTAAATTCTGTCTGTTTATGCAGTTGTAACAAGAATTGAAGAATTTACACTGGATTTACAGCCCTTAAGACCTTACAGGAAAGTCTTATAAATCTACCTGTGGCAGGACAGTAAGTAAGTCCCTGAATAGCATTTCTACAGTGTGCTTGTTTTGCCTCCCGAAGTAATTATTCTGCAGGGATGAGAAAAAACAGATTTCCTGAGACTGCAGCTTCCCTGCAATGGGAGACGATAGGTCCTTGGCTGGCACAGATGAACCAGCATTGTAAAAGAGATGATTTGTATTTATTACAAGGTTTGTCTCCCTGGAACAAGAAAGAGACTGAGAAAGAACGTCTTTACTTTCTTTTCTAGTTTGTCCTTAATGGAGAAGATCTATCATTCTTTGCTCATGCTGAAATTCAAGTCAGCTTTCTGCTGTACTGTTAAGTACTGAAGATAATGGTAACAAACGATCATCAGTGAATTTGTTTTATTCTTGAAAATGGAAGGGTAACTTATGTGCCTGTTATTGTCCACTGTAGCCTTTCAAGTTTCAGGAAAAACAAAATAAAGCTGTTATCATCAAGAACAATGATCCCAAACCTAACACAAAGTTTTATTACTTTAGCAGCTCCAAGTTCACATTAACTATGGTATGGTTAAAATTTTAAAGTATCTAGAATTTTGAGCAATTAACTTACCTGTACTAACAAGCCTTTAAAAACCTTTCAATTTTAAACATAAACGCATCAAAATATAAAACTTCCTGCTTTACCAAGCTAGGCAGTCCACACCAGGCCTTATAAGCTTTAGGAGAAAAATTTTGTTTTAAAGCCACATCTTCCAGGCTCCAGATCAGAAGTTATATTACAGTATGCCAAGGTCTTGCCCTCAGTTGTATTTCCTTTATGCAGTGTTCCAAGCAGTATCTCAGACAGCGTGAGGTGGAGAGACCAGTAAAAAAATCGCTTGTCCATGACAAGCAGGAAATGAAACACCCTCTCTCTTGACATAAGTCAAGTCATTTAGTTTAGCTCCTAGCACAACTACATCCAAGGTGGGTCTACAGTGAGTCAAGTGAAAAGGGATAAAGGGAAACATTGCCTGTCACTGGAGTTCAAGAGAAGTCTTAGCCTGTATTAGATTTTATTTTGTGATTTTTTTTTTTTAATTTGACATAACTATTGTTAGCCTTATTTGCAAAGATTCTTGCTTTATAAAACCAAGTATTAAACTATAGTTTAGTATTGTGTTGCAAGAAGGCTAAACAAACAATTCTTTCACCTGTGAATTCTTTCACAGGGCATGTAAAACTACAGCTAGAACACAGCCTGGAGAAACCACCACTGCACAGAATTCCTCTTTTGCTTGCTGTCAGCTAGGCACCAGAGCTGAGAATGAAAGAAAATAACTTTTAAAACTTAGTAGCCATTCTGGTAACTGTGATAACAGACTAAAGTAGTGTGTTAAAAAGTATATTAACAGCTTCAGTATTTTTGATAAAACTGCAGACTTTTCAACAAATTGACACTTAGCTTGTTGATCTCAACATTTATGTTACTATGCTGTGTGATTATATGGAGGAGTCCAAATGGGAATTCAACAATGCCTTTATGGACAGTCTGAAGCCTCCTTTCTCTCAGCCCTTCTCATTCCATTTGCTATTCCTCACACGTTGAGTGCCAGGAGGTAATGCCAGTATATACTAGCTCTATCTCACCTCTGACCATAGAATTTTCCCTTCTAAGCCTAGGAATTTGCTTCTACACTTCAAAATGCAGATAGGTGAGATTCTGCCTGGCACAGGCTGGAGAAATGTGTTGAGATCACCAGAGTGTTAAAATTAGACCTGCACGTTTTGTGGTACCACTAAACGGAGCTAGCAGTACCTCAGCCTGGGTGAGCATTTGGAACTAATGGGAGTTTTGTTGCTTGATTTAATGAAGATGGGATTTCAACCCCAACCCAGCATGTTCCCCCAGGCTATAACAGCCCCTAAGTGAAAGGGTTCAACCCTACCCCTGTCAGTAAGCAGAAAAATGTAGTGCCAACTGTAGCACTGGATTGAGATGGTAAGGACCAACTAAATTCCAGATGCTTCTCCTAGATCTTTCTGTGACCGTCCATACCAAGATTACTTTAAAAAAAACAGGACATTCATAAGTAGAAATAAAAGGTCAAAGTCAATAACAAACATGCATATTAAATACATAATTGAACTAGACACCATCAACTGATTTACCACCTTGCTATAGTCAAAACTAAGAGATCCTACTCCCAACTCTTCTTCCTCTCTCACAGGAGGAATGGGAGAGAGGAGCTGTGAAGAAGAGGAAGTGGAGGATGAGTCCTTCGTCCTTCAGCAGAGCAAATAATCTAATCAGGTCAGCTACCCACACAATTGCAGTCGTAGAAATCACATCGTTGAAGGTCTTATCTTAGGGAAAGCATTGAGGAAATTGTCTTTAAACATGTCCTTCTATAATCCAAGTTATTTTATCCTCCTATTTGTTTAAGGCTATAAATATATATATATACACATGCACACATGTATATACATACACCACCTCTCTGGGCAACCTCTTGCAGTGTTTCACCACCCTCATTGTAAAGAATTTCTTCCTTATACCCAGTCTAAACCTACCCTGGTTTAGTTTAAAACCATTACCCCTTGTCCTGTCAAAGCTGTCCTTACTAAAAAGATTGTCCCCATCTTTCCTATAGGCCCCCTTTAGGTACCAAAAAGCCGCAATCAGGTCTCCCTGCAGCCTTCTCTTCTCCAGGCTGAACAAGCCCAACTCCCTCAGCCTGCCCTCATAGGAGAGGTGCTCCAGCCCTCGGATCATTTTTGTAGCCCTCCTCTGGACCCGCTCCAACACTTCCATGTCCTTCTTGTGCTGAGGGCTCCAGAGCTGGACGCAGTACTCCAGATGAGGTCTCACCAGAGCAGAGTAGAGGGGCACAATCACCTCCCTCGACCTGCTGGCCATGCTTCTCCCAATGCAGCCCAGAGTACGGTTGGCCTTCTGGGCTGCCAGCGCACATTGCCGGCTCATGTCTAGCTTTTCATCCACCAGCACATCCAAGTCCCTCTCGGCAGGGCTGCTCTCGATCCTTTCTTCCCCCAGCCTGTATTGATACTGGGGGCTACCCCAACCCAGGTGCAGGACCTTGCACTTGGCCTTGTTGAACCTCATGAGGTTCACACAGGCCCACCTCTCCAGCCTGTCCAGGTCTCTCTGGATGACATCCCGTCCTTCTGGTGTGTCAACCGCACCACTCAGCTTGGTGTCATCCACAAACTTGCTGAGGGTGCACTCGATCTCGCTGTCTATGTCATTGATGAAAACATTAAACAGCACCTGTCCCAGTACGGAGCCCTGAGGGACATCACTCGTCACCGGTCTCCATCCGGACATTGAGCCATTGACCACTACCCTCTGGACGCGACCATCCAGACAGTTCCATATATACATATATATCCCTCATTTCATTTACACCACTTCCCATGAAAACTTTATTAGTGTCATCATGACCTTAGAGATACTTTACCAAAATCTTTGATATCAAAACAGCTCAACCTCAAAAATTGTTTATCAAAATAAGCTGATTGTCACTGACCAACAAAGACTTCCTGAACACCTTCTCATCCAGCAAATTACTTCATCATCTAGCTGACTTGCCCTGTTCTCTTAAAAAAAAAAACCATTGCTCTCTACCAAAGACAAATAATTTCTAGTTTTATCTCTGTTAATCCAAAGACTCTGCCAGCTAGACTTCCAGACGGTTGGTTCCTTTTTTCTTACCCCATTGCTGATTACGAAGACATTCACAGGTTCAGTAAGAGACTTCCCATCAACAGCAATACACTGACAATCAGAATTATAATGAGGTTTTGTTGAACTTCATCTGCTGGCCCAGGCAGGGAAAGCATTCCCTGCTAATGTACTTCAGGTTAGTATCAAATTTCAGGAAGAAAGGAAAGAAATGACAACAGTTTTTTGAGGTAAGAGATGCAAATGTAAGTAATTAGAAGAATTAAGTGAAATAGTTTGACAAAATAATCGGAGAGAGTTAGGAAACGATCAGGAAACTAAACTGAAAGTCAGAGAGAGATGCCTTGGTTTCTCATTTTAAATTTCTGAACGTGTCAAAAGAGATTGGTACTTAGATGTTATTTCTGCTTTTGGTGCCCTTATTAATTTCAATTTCATTGTCATAGCCATTTGATCAAACATATGAGCTGTTCGAATAACAAGGATCATGTGAATACAGCCAACTAGAAAATTATCTTTTACTGTCTTTAAAGGATTGGTGAGGGTGTGGGATTTTTTTAAGAAAAGCTGAAATGTGGAAATAACATTATTAAAGGCATTGATCATTGTAAAAATGGTGAAAAGTGCATTCTGGATTCAGCTATGTGTTCTGTAAATACTCAGCTTCATCATAGACCAAATTTTCATCTATTGTAAATTGGTACAGATCCATTTAAACCATTTTATGCCCCCTAAGGATCTGCCCCCAAAAAAGTGTCTGAGAGCTAGTGCCATTCTAATACATCATCTGTCATCAGCAGAACTACTTATGGAAAATATTTTGTCATGACAATTTATTGAGTTTTTCTTTTATCCTGAGAAAGACAACCTACAACTTAAAGTCTTCAATTGAAACAGCTACTCTCATTTAAATTAATCTAACAAACAAAAATAAAGTGCTATTTGCAAGTACCAGTGAATGAACAAAATTGAAGGAATATCTAGTAATTGGTTTTGTGAATTAAAAGAATGTGCTTTTTGTATTTGAAGGAGAAGCAGAAAATTACAAACATTGATTTCAGAATAGAAGCTATTCCCTTTATTGTCTGGAGAGTGTCCATCAGAGAACAATAAATTTCACTCAGAGTGATCTCTTGGTACTTGTGCCAAAAAACCAAATCAGATAATAGACTTATTTTCTATAGCTATCTTGTCTCCAGTTTTGAGGCTTCCTGTATGTTTGCTGCATTCTGTTAAAAAAAAAATAAAAAGCTGTGGTAAATAACTTCACAACACCCACAATTAAATGTATACACTGCTGAAAGTCTACAGGCTGCAAAAACTGGTCTGTGTGGAAGGTAATCAATCATTAGGTTGATTAGTTTTTGCTTTACAATCATTATCTTCAGGTAAATGAATTGGGAACTTAATGAGCTCTTTAAACCAGACTTTTGTCCCCAGGTTCTCTTAATTTCTGTTAACTTCAATGGAGCTGTATAATCATGGGGATTGGCCTGTGTACATTTGATTATCAGTTGAGAGCTGCATGATGTTAGCAAAAGTAAAAATCATTGTATTTTTATTAGTCAGAGAATTGGGGGCTGGGATATTCTGGAATCATCAAGTCCAGCTGTTAACCTAACCCTGCCATCCCACCACTAAACCATGTCCCTAAGCACCTCGTCTGCCCGTCTTTTCAATATCTCCAGGGATGGGGACTTGACCACTTCCCTGGGCAGCCCGTTCCAATGCTTACTGCTATGCAGTATATTGGCTGCTTGCTCTAATTTTCTGCCATCTGCAAGCTCACTAAGGGCACGTTCTATGCCATTGTCCACATCCTAGCACAAATAACAACTCCAGGACACACAGCTACTCCTGGTGATAATCTGACTATACTATGTGGCTATGCTGAAGTCCTGCTAGCCTTGAGCTCATGTCTTCCTGGAGCTATCGCACATGTTATTTCACTCATGGAAAGGTTTATCTATGAACAAAAGATCCAGCCAGTGACTGTGAGGGAGTTGTCTGCATTGTACCAGAACAAAAACATTAAACTTTCACATATTTAATTTGATTTTTCCTAGAGTGACTTATTTTTTAAGTCAAAAGTCTTTTGTGTGCACTTACAATAAAAGCTATATTATGTCAATATAGTCAATTGACTATGTTCTGAGATCTGTGTTATTAAAAGTTCTCAATACTAAAGGATGCCTGCATAACATGCAGCAAATATTGCAAGAAAAAATCTTCACCTATAAAATTATGATAAATGAAACCTTTCACCTACTATACTTGCTCATATAATTGCTTGTGGAAGTACCCTTAAAACATCATCCAGTCAGCAGATTTCCAGAATTCATCATAGAACCATCACATAGCCCAGGCTGGAAAGGACCTCAAAGAACACCTGGTCCAGCCTTTCATGGGAAAGGGAGCCTAGATAAGGTTATCTAGTACCCTGTCCAGTTGCATCTTGAGTTCACAGTCTCACCTCCGCTAAACCTTGAAAATGAAAGAAGACCAAAACAAAAGCAGCCTTTCAAGCTCAGGAACAGATGTCAGCTTCCATGCAAGTTCGCAAACAGGATGTGATTAATCCATTAACAGACCATGGCCTGGAGTCACTGAAGGATTTAGCTGCTATGCAGCATAGAAATGCTAAGAGTTCTTACATTTCCAACATTAAACATGTTCTTACATTTCCAGCATTGAAACTCCATAGACAACAAAGTAAATCATAATCTTTTTAAAGAAATCCTTGAGGATTTCCAGACAAAAGGGGCAGCTTTACCAGACAAAGGGTTAATGTGGTCTCTTAGCGGCCTCTTAATGTTGTCTCTCTTGTGCTTTCTATTGGGGGTCCTCTTAGGTGGGTGTGAAACGCAGAGAAGTGAAGTGTAGAAAATTAATTTAGATATATGGTTAACGGGTAGTTTTAAGTTATCATGGTTTTAAAGGAAAAATATTAATGGAAAAATCATCATCTTTCTGCTTTCAACTTCTAAAAGGAGTTTCACAATCATCCTGTTTCCATTTCACATCCACAAATGGTAAGTATATTTTAATTTTAACCTGGACAGACAACTTGCAGAAATGTGATTTGATTGAACTCTGTTGTGATTGAAGATTTCTTTTGAAGATCCAGCACCTTACTGAGAATATTGAACTAAAGTGAATAAATAAAACACGAACATCAATAAGGATGAGGAAACTCAAAGTTAAATAAAATAAGAAGTTATAAGACATCCACAGGATATTTAAATGTGTAACACAGACTTTATAATGAAAGAAAGAAAGGAATACAATTAATTTATAACACAGAAGTAGAGTAGATGATTGCAGGAGGCAGAAGAAAATTACTTCCCTGTTTTAAAAAAAGTTTTGTGGCCATGACTACAGAAAGGATAATATGGTGCTGTGCTACAGCTCTGTCATCCTGATTTGCATGACAGGAGGATCTGCTGTAGCGTTTTGTAATGTTTACATTGTATATCCTATAGAATTATATTTAACTGTAGATCAAGAGACCAACTGAGAGATAACATTACTTGTTAGACCACAGAATACAGTTAGAAAAAATGGACTTGTGTTCAGGTCCGTGAAATCATCTTCAGGCTTTCTTAGAAAAGCATGTCACATCATATTTGCATATGGAAATACAAGGGATTCAGTCATTTTGCCTATGCCTCTGGATTATGATAAGGTCACATTTTGGTTAGGAATGCTGTCTCAGCCCACGTGCAGCACAGGGCTCTCTTTCCTTCTTGTCTCACTTGTTTTGTGATATGCAACATGTGAATTTCTGTTGTGCTCTACAGGATAAATCTGTGCAAGTGGCACAAATTTTTGCAGCTGGATCTACTCTTGTTGCTGCTGTTGTCTTACAAGCACTCCAGAAATCACTTCTGTTTCATTTTCCAGTGTACAAATTGTCATTTACAGTGTACTGACAACAACCATAAAATATGAACCTAATCAGGAATAATGAAAAGCCTTCCACACACCCATGAATTATGAGACTAATCCCTTTGGAGGACTGACAAAAGCTGTGTTTTGTGCTTCACAGATGAGTTTTTACATGGAAAAACAACTAGATTACTAAACACAATTGACTAACAATCTTTTCTTTCGGTAATCCATTTTATTCTGAAATACTGAGCAATGGTCATCATTGCTATTTTATCACTGTAATGATGACTGAGGCCTTCTTTTTAGAAAAAACACACCAAATGGCTAGTCACTCCAATAAATGCAAAAACATTTATGGCTGCCTATTCCGTTCTTGCAATGAACAACGATTGATGGGGCTACCATTTTGATGTAAGATGTTTGAGATCTTACTCTGGAATTAATTTTGGTGAAACTGCCACTGGAAGTCCCAGAAAGATTTGCTAGATACAAAGGCTGCAATCAAAACAAAAAAAAATAATCACCTGCAAGGGATGCCTCACACCACACTTACATTATAAGCACCATTAGCAGAAGTGGGTGGATTTAGGACAATAACACAGCTGCTAGATAGGACTTCTGAGAGTATCAGATGTTCTGAGAGAAAAAAAAAATTATTGAATTTGAGTGCACTGCTAATTGTCCATATAAAATATTTTAACACCTTATCATAATACAGCCACAAATAGTGACTGAAATGTGAAGTTTCATCTGCCTACAAGAAGCTTTCTCATCTATGAACTATGGAGACCTTTTGGCTGCATTTCACACAGTATCTGTTTCAATGTACATAAAGTTTCTGCAAATTGCTTTCAGACAGTTCACCAAACTTTGGGAATTATTTTGACAGAAAAGTTTTGCCAAAACAGCAAATCATGATGATGTGCCAGGGATTTGTCAGAAACTGGAAGCACATCTGAACTGCATAGCACAGGCTGAGGATCAGCTCGGGGGTAAACCTTTGTAGGCTGACTGAAGTGCTGGCGACTCTTAATGTGCTCTTAACTTAAACCAAGGACCAGGCAAGCCTGCAGTGCACTAAGAGAGATGAAAGAGGATTTTCATGTCACTAACATTATCACTAAAGTAAATTTTCCAAGATGGGATTGTCCACTCCTCTCATACTTAATGGAGAACAGCATGAGCTTTCAGAGGGAATTTAGAAACCCTAAGCAATGCAGCTGCTATACTCCGAATGCAGAAATTCCTGTGGAGGCACCCACCTCAAATTTAATAATACAGGAAGACTAAGCATCCAAATTCTGTCTAAGGTGATATAGCATGAATGCTCCCCTAAACTACTTTACTTTCCATTTCTGTTGAGAGTTGGAAAGGACAAGAAATGCTCAAATATTGCAGGGGTGGTGGGGGGAGGTGGTTCATAAAGCAAGCCAAACCTTTTTCCAGTTTCCTCACTGCTTAGATTTGTTTCCCTTTAATTCCCAAGTTTTATTTACCAATAGTCACCCCGATGAAAAAAAAAAAAAAAAGTAGCATTTTGATTGTCCTTTTAACCTTTGTAGTAAAAACTGGGTCTGCAGATTTTTACAGAAGGGTAATACCCCTGGGCAAGCAGAGGTGAACCTGACATTGTTAACTTCAGGTAGTACTAAAATAGACTTCACAAAAGGCATTGCAGAGGCTTTTTACTTTCCCAATTTTATTGCAAACAAGTCCTAACAACTCTCTTGAGAGCAAAATCTGTCTAATACTGATCTTTTCAGTCAATTTGTCTAGTAACAACAAATGAACATTATCTTGACATTCTGTGCATTCTTCTAGTTATTTTCAGTTGTTGCTATTGTAACCTGCTTTAAGGCATCATACTCAGCACAGATTCAATTTCTAAAGCACCTGAAGGTAGTGTCAGTATTAAGGAAGCATGCCAAAGCTGTCATCAAGTACACTACTGCAAAAGATGATACAAAGCTGAGCTGCAAGTCAAAAGTTAAGCATCTTCCAAAATGTTTGATAGAAAGGAATGCATCTGTAAGGACTTACCCAGAGTAAAATCTACTGTAGCAGTGTTGTGGTTTAACCCAGCAGGGAGCTAAACACCACATAGCCATTCACTCACTGCTCCCCAGTGGGATGGGGGGAGACAATAAAAAAAAAATTAAAACTCATGGGTTGAGATAAAGGCAATTCAATAGCATAGGAAAGAAAGGGAAAATAATAATAATGATAAAAGAATATACCAAACAAGTGATGCACAATACAATTGCCCACCATCTGCTGACCTATGTACCCCTGGCCAGCTTTTCCCCTAATTTATATACTGAGCATGATGTCATATGGTATGGAATACCCCTTTGGTCAGTTGGGATCAGCTGTCCCAGCTAAGTCCCCTCCCAAATTCTTGCGCATTCCCAGCCTACTCGCTGGCAGGGCAGTGTGAGAAGCAGGAAAATGCCTTGATTCTGTGTAAGCACTGCTCAGTAATAACAAAACATCAGTGTGTTATGAACATTATTCTCATCCTAAATCCAAAACACAGCACTATACAAGCTACTGGAAATAAGATTAACTCTATTCCAGCCAAAACTAGGACAAGCAATCACAGTAAACATAGAGGGTGGGAGAGAACATTTTGGTTGTGTTCAGAAACTAGGGGGTTTACACAGAATTACAGAATCGCAAGGGTTGGAAGGGACCTCGGGAGATCATCTAGTCCGACCCCCCTGCTAAAGCAGGTTCTCCTAGAGCATGTTACACAGGACTTTGTCCAGGTGGGCTTTGAATATCTCCAGAGAAGGAGACTCCACAACCTCCCTGGGCAGCCTGTTCCAGTACTCTGTCACCCTCATATTCAAACTCTTATGTTTCAGTTTGTGCCCATTGCCCCTTGTCCTGTCGCTGAGCACTACTGAGAAGAGTCTGTCTCCGTCCTTGTGACATCCACCCTTAAGATATTTGTATGTGTTGATGAGATCCCCTCTCAGTCTTCTCTTCTTCAGGCTGAACAAGCCCAGCTTTGTCAGCCTTTCCTCATAGGGGAGATGCTCCACTCATAGATTCCCTCCTGGAAAATATTTTCTTTTTCATTTCATGAAGGCTGCCACTGAAGACAGTGGCAAACCTGTGGGCCATTTGAAGTATGTTTTTGGTTTAAAAAGGTTCATTTATATATATACATCCCCTGCTCTGGGGATATCAGTGTTTCCCTCCATAATTTTTGCTATTTAAGAAAGCAGGTATGATATTGAATTAAATTATTACTGAAAAATATTAAACTCTTACTGATGCAGTTATCAAATGTCCATGAATTACCAAAACCCTAAATGACCAACACTGAAACATCTCAATTCAATTTCATGCTAATGCAGATCTCCAGTAGTGCTTTTTCACTTTCTTAGGCTTGCATGGATTTAATATCAAAGATAAAAACATTAAGGTACAATGTATACATATGGTTGTTTTATGGTGTTGATTGCCAAGCAGTAATATTTTTAAAATCATTAAACATCTGTAGTCTCTAGAAATAAATGATTGCATCAGCCAAGGCCATTGTAATTGTTTTTTCTTAATGCAAGTCCAATAACCTGATAATTACTATCTGAGTCAAATGAGATTATTACCTCTTCTTCCAGGAAACAACATGATTAAAGTTAGGCTACTCAGTTTCTAATAGTAAATAATCATTAATAAAGATGAAAAAATAAATGTAAAAAAAACTTGTTTATAAGCAAGCAATAAAAATTGTTGCTTCAGAAGTAATCTTTGCAAGTTTGTCGCTGGATTGCTTTTTACAGACATTACCATTTTCAGTTTAGGTTTCCCTTACTTTGAGCACCGGCCTCCAAATAACTCCCAAGTGTATTATTCCTCAGATCAAAAGTGAGTTCTTTCACATCTGACTGGTCAGGCTTTGTTGCTTTGGTTTTCTTTGAACTTCTGATGTTGGTCTGCATCTGTGATATGAAGTCAGGAAAGGAAATGTAAGGCGTATTGAGGTAGGACAGCAGCATGATGGAGCAATATAGCCAAACTATACCTGGGAATGTTCTTTTCATATGTCCAGACAAAGAATTGCAGTGGAGTGTCAACAAGCAGCTGACAGGATCTGTAGTTTAGCCTGAGCTACTGCATTAAGCAGAGCTTAGAAGAAATATGAGACCTTTTTTTCTTATTTAGTGTCCCCAGTGGACTGACTCTTTCTTGTCTTGAAGTCACTCATAGTTGTCTGAGAAACAAGTGTATATTGGTGTTGGGAATACCTGACAGACTGAAACTCAGGCTGCATCCTGACTTGCATCTATTTACAGTCAGCTGAAGTATGATAGGAAAGTCAAAATCAAAAGCAGATAAAATTAGAAATTGGCTTTTTTTAGAATAAAAGTTTACCTAAGCAGAAAAAATAGGTCCAACTGTTGGTATCATTCATGTTTTCATAGAAGAGTACCCTATGAATCACTGAAGTTTTGCTTAACATCTATTCTGAGAATATCTTGAATCAAAAGTTTTCACTCAGAGTATGAACCTTGAGAAGAGAATGTCAACCTAAACAATTAATTGACTTCTAGGAATAGAGCTAGGGAAATTATTTTCATTTTACCATACAAAAAAAAAAAAAATCTTCTATTAAAGTCCCAGCTGAACAAGCCCCTCCAGAGCCACAGAAACAGTGACAGCTTCTCCTTGAATTTGCCTCTGTAGCTGATCTCTCAGATGTGAGGAAGCATCCAAGCAAACCAAATGAGATTCTCTATTCTGGAGCTAGCACTCAGGTAGCATGAAGGAGCAAGCTATTGGACTGGAAGCAACAGAGAACCAAAACCAAAAAACAGATGAGAAAAGGGCATAACGGGAAAAAAGCTGGGAGAGGAGATGGGACTGGCTGCCTAAGAAGACTGGAGGGAGCAAATGGGGAAAGGAAATACTAGAACTTGGAGCTGTGCAAAACCCATAAAAAAGTGTGATTTTTCTCCCAACGTCCTCCAGTCCACGGAGAGGAGGATCACGTATTCTTTCTATCAGTTACACCAGTAGATATAGTGATAAGTTATAAGTTGAATGTATTATTTCCCACACAGATCGTGTAGGTATCAGTGCAATGGCATAAAATGTAAATGGAATGGTTAACATAAAGGTTTTAGAAATCTGTAAAATGACACACACAAATATGTACCTCCAGTTTTATTACCTCTTTTTGCAAATCCCCCCAAGTTAGGATTTGCTAGAAAAATGTTGTTCTTTCCACTTTAATTCAGTTCCCTATGCACAGAGTTTATAACATATATTTTCATTTAGAAATGACCCTTCATTATTTTTTCCCCAGACTTATTGTGCATTCAATGTACGTCCGTACAACTGGCTAAACCCCTGTGCAGGTCTAAATTTGTGCCTTCACTAGCTCATCATCCACTCTGTTAAATGACAAGCCTGGACTGTTATCTCCTGGCTTGCACCTGAAACCCTCTGAGAACCACAGAGGAAATCTGGGTCCCACAGGTGGAGTGCTGGAGTCACAGCAAAACTCTGGTTGAGTGGCTATTGCTGAAAGCGGTAGGAAACTGGCTTCATAAGCTGTTGTAAAGTTATAAATGAGACCTTGAGCTCTTACAGACCTTTTCAACCCAAAATCAAAGGTTATTGAAACAATTTATGGTTGTTTATATATACATATACACACATATATTTGTATATAAGTACCCCTCCCAATGACTTCAATAGCTCTAGGTAAGTGATTTAAACATATATCTTTGCCCAGGCACTGGACCATGGCACAAATGCTCACAGAGACAAGAGTATTTTGGAAGGGTTCTCTTCCCCACCCAATAGACACAGTACCCAGCCACAGACTGATGGGATACAAATGCAAGTCATGCAGCACCCCAAAGCCCTGCTATGCCAAAGCCCTGAGATCAGAGGTGGGACAAATGGCGGGTAGGCATATGCCACCTGTTTTCCATTTCATTGCAACATTTATGTACTATACAGTAAATAATACAATGCCTAAGGGCATCCATTGACCAATGAAGGTAAAATAGAGGCTCAAATCATTGCTTATTCTGTAAGCACTGAACATTTTCTGCATTAAATGAACTATGGGTTGGAGAAAAATTGCATCATATACTTTTGAATTATATATGTCAGAAAGTATATGTACAATGGCTTAGATTTTGAATTTGAAGCCCTTAAAAGTGCTCAGTTATCTTTGCCTGAATCTTTTGTCTGTTATGTATATATGCATACAGCAGAATTACTACCTGGACCAGTTTGAACTAGTATCAAATAAGCCTTTTGATTCTCAGCTCTATTCAAATTTAGCACCACTATAGCAACAATTATTCTACTTAGTATTTTTTTTAACAACTTTGCAACATAAATCTTATTTCAGCTAAAAAAATATCCCTATGCTGCAAATAATGTGGTGTTTTTTCAGAAATCATATATGCATATTTGCAACATCTCAGAAGATGATAGACTATCATAGTTTCGGATATTTTGTATATATTCAATTAATATTCTAAGTGCAGTAAGAAGACAGCTGTTGGAAAATACATTGATCTCACAAACTGTGAAAACGTAGAGACAATAATTCAGGTTTCCTTTTTGTGTCAACGAGATTCCTCCACACTCCAACAAATCTATTCTGCCTTCTGCTGATCCCTGCATTTTGTTCCAACTTGCTAAATGAAAGCCTTTCCCTCAGTGACCAAAATGACCACTTTGTATACTGCATGAGTGATGTTTTTAATTTCTCTCTCTGTTACTTTGGACACATATTAGAAAATAAATGGTTATAACTGCACACTTATGGAAGCATAAATAAGTGTGCCACTTACACCAAGACCATCCACAGTGAGTAGCATTTAGTAACTTCGGCAGATCTTTTTGACCTTGGAAGCAACTACTGTACTATGTAAGCTAACACATGAGAAATGATCTTAAAACAAAACATATTTCCAGCTCAACAAGAGAGAAAAGTCAATCTATTTAAAAGCTATTCTCTCCTTTTTTTGCTTATGTTATCAAAAATGCAGGTACAATAAAGAAAAGGGTAAGATTTATGGGTTTGTTTTCCTATCTTGACTCCAACAAAGACTGACATACTGTCTTTGTTAAAGACTGTTATTAAACATATCCAATTACAACCATGAAATGTTGTTATTAATTTTATTATCTTTATTAGGGTTATAAAGTTTTATAGGTTAGATGGAATATAAAAATGCCTCAGTAACTCCAGAATACACTTTTCCTTGGGAACAGTCAAAAAGAGCCAAATTATGTGCCAGAAAGCTAGTGTGTAAGAGCCAACATACTTCTTCAGTTGTATTTGTAGCTCCAGAGTGAAACAAAGCATTTTGGTTACATTAATAAGTCTTCCTAACTATCTTGATGTACTTGGAAAGCATGCAGTCTGGAAAATGAAGCTTTATTTTCATATATTTGACTAAATTCTACATCAAATCATATCCCCAAAGACTTACATCTCATGACTAGCTTTGATGAAGACAGATTTTGGCCCATTATACTGAGAATTGTTCATTTTGGTATCTCACTTGCAACCCTGAGACCTAAGAAAAAAACGCTAGGGCCCAGATTTTCAAAGCTATATAGGATCTGTGGCCTACTGAAATTGGTGGAGTATATATTAATATACTGTTCAACTAAAATATACTACTAACAATGAGATATATACTTCCATTTTCCTAGTATAGACTTTTCAGTTAACTTTTTTTTCTTTTTTTTTTTTTAAAGAAAAAGTGTCAGTAACCCACTATGTTCCAGTGCATCCAGGTATACATGTAATTTAGTGGATCTGTCAACACACATTACTGGAAAACTGCACCATGTTTTCCTTCACTTTCTAGTCATGTACCAGAGGTGAAAAGACTAAAGTTGTCACAATAGAAACAGAGGAACCCAGCAGAACTGTTTTATAAATTTTATCATCAGAAGGCAGAGCAGCTGCAACTATGTAATAGCTCTACCTTTAAAATGCTTTAACACATCTTTCATTGTGTGGTAGGATATTCACTGTACCCAGACTAGATATCACTGTGAAATGAATGTTTTGAGCACATGAAATGTCACTGTACTGTATAAATGTGCAACAAAAAACAACAAAGATTTACACAAATGCTGTGAAGATAAAACCATTGCAGTCATTCTACTTTCATACTCTCCATCATCTTTGAAAGGTCATGGAAAACAGGAGAGGTGCCTGAGGACTGGAAGATAGCCAATGTCATTCCAGTCTTCAAAAAGGGCAAGAAGGAGGACCCAGGAAACTACAGGCCAGTCAGCCTCACCTCCGTCCCTGAAAAGGTGATGGAACAGCTCATTCTGGATGTCATTTCTAAGAATGTGGAGGAAAAGAAGGTTATCAGGAGTAGTCAACATGGATTCACCATGGAGAAATCATGCTTGGCCAATTTGATAGCCTACTATGATGGCATGATCGGCTGGGTAGATAAGGGGAGAGCAATGGGTGTAGTCTACCTTGATTTCAGCAAGGCTTTTGACACTGTCTCCCATAACATCCTCCCAGGTAGCTCAGAAAGTATGGACAGTGAGATGGATTGAGAACTGGCTGAATGGCAGAGCTCAGAGTGTTGTGATCAGCAGCACAGAGTCTAGTTGGAAGCCTGTAGCTAGTGGGGTTCCCCAGGGGTCACTGGACGGGGTCTGGTCTTGTTCAATTTATTCATCAGTGATCTGGGTGAAGGGACAGAGGTTTTTTTAAGTTGGTTGACTAGACTAACTTCTGTTCCCCTAAACCCAGTGGTGTAGTGTAACTACACTGCATTTAAAAAAAAAAAAATGAATCCAACTTCAACTGTACAACATATTCAATAGTTTACATTGGACTGGGTGTATGCCGACCCATGAACTGGGAACTACAATATGAGAAGTTCATCAATATCTTCCATAAAAAGGCAGCTTGTCTATTTGTTCATCACCCTAGTTTAAATGTAAGCCATGCTCTGTTGCACTCCCATGGAAAAATCTTGTTACAATTTCCAATTGTGATTGCAAGAAGAAGAAACTACGGAAAAGTTTCACACAGTGAAGGATTTTGAACTGAAAATATTCAATTATTTAACATGCTTTCAAGCAGTACTGCAGAAAAATTAGGGAAGTTAATTGTGACTTTTAATTATTGTGCCACAAAACCACAAATATTAACCATTTTATGGAAAACACACCTAGTTTAACTAATTCAATTTGTTTTAATTATATTATTCACTGTATTTGAAAAAAATAAAGGCTCTGTAGATGTTTATAGTTTGATTTGTATAAGCAGTGTGACTTACTAATACTTAATACTATAGCATATCATTAGAGTATGCTTTCAGTGCTTTATGGAAACCAGTGTGACAGATCTCAAAAAGCATTAGTTCATGTGAAATTATCAAAGAATTTCCTGATAGGAAAAAAGTGCTTACAATCCTCCAAAGGGACCCTCTTAGCTCCAGAATTGTTCAACATCTTCCATCTGATAGAGCAGTCTCTCCTCTTCAAAAGGCTGACTGCCATTCAGATCTGAGCCAATTGAAAGAAGAGAGAAACCTAAGATAATTGGTTTTTTCTATAAGTATGCAGCCCCATGCAAAGGTACTGATCCTCAGCTCCTCCTGCTACTCACTGCACCCACAGTATGAAGACCTTAGCATGCATAACTAAGTGTCTCTTCTTACAGCTTCCTCCTTTTCCCTCCACCATCCCTTCTTCCTTGCCCTGTGTTCTGGCTAGTTTTTCTTTGGACCTCTGTACTAGAAAGCAGTCCTCTAATGCAGAAGTCATTCCAAATTTTGGGCAGAACAGTTCGAGAAGCCTTCTGTCATCACAATTTAATATTTTAAAGAATGTTTCACTGAGTTAATTCTGAAGCCTCTTTCCACAGAAAGAAAGAGGTTCCTCAGTCTCTCAGCCAACCTTCTGTAAAAATAATCTCACTCAAAAGAGATTTTTTAGTTTGGTAAATAGAATTATATTGTCTGAGTTTCCCTCTCTCCAGCCAATAAATCTTTCTAGGGACCCTTTAGTATATGTTAGGCTTTAGAAATTTAAGATGATTCTGAGAAGAGATTTAGTTGCTTAGTCTTTTGAGGCTCTGAGACTACAGCCTGGTAGTGCAATATAAACACATTGGTGCATTTTAATGTGTCGTACAGTGACTACCCTATCTTCTCAGTCTTGCTTGCCTATACAGTGCATCTACCAGTTTCCAAGGCTGAATGACAAAGGTATAAAGCAGACTTCAGCATTCTTCTATCTGGCCCAGTGTGCATTGTCAGTTTGTCCATAAAGTGAGGACTTATTTGAGCACAAGTAAACACGTAAGTATCATCTTTCTCATATCAAATAAATGCAGAAGAGAAGCTTTGAACACTTTAACTTAACTGCTTTCAAACACTAGAATAGGTATAATGTATACATTATTGACTGAAACACATCCCATTTCCTTAGAAGAAACGATGTGATGGCAAATCCACCCACCACATAACAAACTTTACATTTTAAACAAAAGAGAGAAATACATACTTTAAAATACATATATAAATAAATGTGTTTAGATCAGTTTTATACTGTACCATCTGTAATAGAAATCTAAAAATAGTATCTTTTTTTAAAGTTCCTGTGATTTGAAAAGAAATTAATAACTTTGTGTTCAGGAGTATTGATTCATTGTAAGAATATGTACCAGAATCAATGTTCACTTCTTTACATTTACTTCCAGCACAATACTTAAGATAAATCTATTCCTTCAAATGAACCATTAGGATATTATCTATTACTAACGAAGGTAACCACAAATATTTTCAATACCACATCCAACAGATACAGTAGGGGAAAAAATACAGCCAGAGACACCATTATCTGCATGTTCAGACTACATACATGAATTTAGTTCGAACCATACGTGTCTGAAATGCTGGTACATAAAATGTATCTGTATCTATGATAAAATCTGCATAGGTTGAATTTTTGCACCTAGGCACAGCTTCATTCATGTCAATGAATTGCTCCACGAATACAAGTATCTGATTAGATTACTATCCCTAATTCTCGAGTGAAGTCCTACCTAGATAGGAAGGATGGCTGAAACACAGACCACAGACTAGCAATATGTATTCTTCACAGTCATGTTTACAGTCTGCAGAAATCAATGCCTTTCAATGATAAAAGGAAAAGGTTCTAAAAAGCAAAATGTGAAAAACACCTAACAACTAGAAGTATCAGTAACTCCACACAACACAGTGAGGATGGAAAACCTTTCTGATGCTATTCAGGGATGTAATTTTACAACACACAAAACATCAAATAATTAAAAATCTGTAATCTTATTTTCTTTGTAAAAAGAAATAAAAATTAAATTATTTTCCATACAGTTGTCTTCTAGGTCTATTTCCTCTGCTTTAGAAACTTTTTCCTACATCTTCTGGAATTAATATTTCTGTACTTACAATTCCTCATTAACTAATTCCATATTAGTGTTATATCAGTGTTGTTCTATGTTTTAATGTTCTTCAGATAAATCTAACTACTCAGCAAACTGGAAAAATTCTAACTTCTTTAGTAATAATTCCATGGGCTACATCTTTGTAAGAGATACTTTCTTAAACACAATTCATTTGTATTTTAATATAACTGATAATGACACCAAACAAAACCGAAAATGCTGTGTAGCTCATAATCAACCACAAGACTGTGATTCTCTCATAAAGAATAAAATTTTGCTGTAATTCTGATCTGTGCTTTATTTACTGCTGTTACTGCTGCCAGTAAAGTCTTATTAATCATTCACCAGTAGATTCTGTGGCAGACAAGCACAAGAACATAAGAAATATAAAATTTACTTAAGTCATTAGCAATACTGTTGCACAAAAATTATTTCCCACAAAAATAAAAAAAATCAAAGAAACAATATTTTAGGGGTTATTTGAGAAAGGTCTTTGCACACAAATAGAATTTCAATGATTTTATGACTTCATCTATTCAATAGAAAAATACAGATTGTTAGATTCTGTTACAGGACGTGATCATCTAGTCTATCCTCCAACAAAACATAGACTACAGAATCCCTTGAATTAATTCCTGTTTGATCTCAAGCATATCGTTTAATAAAATATCCAGTATAGGTTTATAAATATTCTCCAGAGATGGAGAATCCATTAGCTAAATGCTTACTATAGGCAATTACTTTCCCTCTTTGCTACTTCTCTGTTAATAGATTTCTATTCCCAGGAAATTATTTATCGATTACACTGGGGTCACCCCCACGGACTTGTGTTTTATTAGACAAATTGTTAGAGCTATATATTTCAGTGAGAGCCATGTTTTTCCATCCCTCCATCATTCTCAAGGTTCTTCTCTGAACCCACTCCAATTTCTCAACATCCTTTCTGCACTACAGATGCTGTACCCTGTCTGTGTTCCAGCAGTAATCACTCCACTCAGTATGAAATACTTCACTTGACATTTCCTCAGTATGCCTCTTCCTTTGTATCCAAAAGGCTTTTTGCCTCATGCTTATTAAGTGGTTCAAATCCGTTCTGCCAGTCCACTGACAAAAACCAGTAAACTATGCACAGCCAAGAGCCCATTCCTCTGAGACACCATAAGAAGCACATCTCAATGTAGATCTTGCTGCATGCCTTACAGAAGTGTAAGCCAGATTCAGCATCCCTATTACTTTTTCTAGCCACCTTGCAAATAATTGGAAGCTTGTTTTTTCAGTATAACAATTCTATTTCCTTATACTCCTGTTAATCAGTGTTTATTTCATTATCCTGCTTTGACTGTTAATTAATCAAACCCCATCTCATCTCAGACTCCATGTCATGCCAATGCAGTAGTACAGTAATTTTTTCCTTCGTTTTTGAATTCTGTCACAACATTGCCTTTCTTCTACTTCTGCAGAACTTTTGCAAATTTTTTTAAACTGATGACAATGTTCCAAAGAGCTCCTTTCTGGGGGCATAAAATTTCCAAAGGTTGTATCTTATAATATTTTATTTCTTCCATCAATTCAAATTTGGAGATTACTCTCAAAATCACATCAGCTCACTTCTAAGAGGGCAAAACCAACATCACCTGCTGGGTAGATGAGTAGAAATAATTTAAACAGGTGAATCAGATAGACAGTATTGGGTCTCAGTCAGCAGAGATAAAAGACTTGCAACGTGGATGGTGGCTTAAAACAGACTGAGTTGCTTCTTCAAGTTTTTCTGCTTTTTCATCAGACTGCTGAAAAATGGTACAAGGAGGGAGTAGAAAATAAGTGAGTTTGCAACCTTTTTAATGTATGTTTTAGTTTTTGTTAATAGTAATGGATTCCCATCATGTAAAGCATCAGTTAAAGAAGACAGTTATCTGCGGTACTAAGGGGATTAAATTCTCATCTTTCCTATGTCAGTCATTTTAAAGCCCTTTTTATTATCAAGATGGCTTACACACACTTCATTTTAAACATCTTAAAATTATATCCACTCTCAAGTCTAGTGAGCTCACTGCTAAGATTCAGAACTTGACCTTGGTATAAATTCTGATTTCAGAGCCTGAAAGAGCTCGGCTTAATTCCCAGCAACCAAATGTTCTGAGGAAGCTGTGAAACATTAAAGGTTTGCTTCAAAAAACCAGCTTCTGTCACTGTCATGGACTTGTCCAGCCCACTCAATGTTTCACAGCAAACCTTGAAGAATATTTTGGCCAGAAAGAGAGCAAGAGGGGTGAATGCAGCAGCTTGTGTACTGTCTTGAGAAGGCCAGATTTCCATCTCAGTCTCAAATGATCTGCCTATTACCATTACATATAAATTAGATATAATATAACATTAAACAGAAATGTTTACTGAGGCAAGGAGTGGAGCTCATTCTGCTTTCGTTGTATTTGCCTTGGCCAGCAGTGAACCACTGTGTCAGGAACACATGTGGCTCTTTCACCCCGAGGGGCCTGTTTGCAACATGTGCCTTGAGTCAGGAGGCTGTAGCTTTATTTCCCCTCAAAAATAAAAGCAGTTCTTTACCTACTGGGTGACTGCTTTACCCACTGAACTGTTGTGTAGAGGAGAGTGAGTGGGAGCACTTGACCTGCTATAAAAATTATTCCCTGGGACTGAATTATATTACTTACACAAATCGAAACCTTATTAGATATCTTTTTAGACCACAATAAAGTTGAGATTCACATGCTAGTGTTGGTTGAAGTGCCCTACAAAAAGTGGTAAAAAGCTTGTTAAAAACTCCTACTTCGTTTACTTAAGTTTCTTGTCTGAAAAGAGTTTTGTGACTTCCCTTGGAAGAAACTGTAACAAAAAGAATTGAATATTAGCAGTAAAAGAGAATTTTTAATTAATCATTCTAACCTATCCAGGTAGAAGTATCATCTTTCTGAGTTCAGACATTTTTGGACATTGCAAAATCATAACCTTTTCTGAATCTAATTATATCTCCAAAGCTGGTAGCTAAGTCTAAGTCTTTGGTGCATTTTTCATTATTATGAATATTAAAAAAACCTTATTCTTTCAAATATTTATTTTTTAAGACTACTAAAAAGCAGTCTAGTCTTTTCTCTATATGCTTTTAATGTGATCTCAGCAAAATCTTTGGGATTTTTATAGATATTCTATTTCCTTCATAAATTCTGTATACTCAGCGCTATTTGGCAGTTGTGAAAGAATCTGTTTCTGTTAGGGATAATTCCTAGCTGTGCATAGTAATGACATCTATCCATCAAATTATTTTTTATAACAAATAATGTATATTGCAGGTCAAAGCTGAACTGAAGCCAATTGCTGTCAGTGGCTGTCATCCACATTCTTTCATAAGAGCCTGATGCAGGATAGTTGCTAGTTTGTTTTGGGTTAAACAGTTGAGGTTTCTGATGTTTCACTCCAAATCAGGATATATAGGATGCTTAATGAGGGAAGAAACAGACAAAACCAAAAAAATCAGTCAGATGTTTCAAAAACCTGACTGGACCTCAAAAATTCTTGTTTAAGCTGCTGCTGTTTATTCTCTGCTATCAACAAGTTTTGTGAATCCATTGGAGAAAGTGTGTTTCATCCATCTTCAGTGAGAGTTTCATGCAACACACAGGTCCAGCACAGTTTCCACTCATGCCATGGCCTTAATCTAACAGAACTTCTTGCCATTGGGCCAAACCCATAGCCCACAGCTGAAGCATGCACAGATTTGTATTATTCACATGGCAAGATATGCAGCCCCCTCCGATAGACCTGCCACACAGCACAGCTGAGCCCCCCGGGTAAGATGGTGCCGCCTTTGGGAAAATGTATGTAAGAAAGGGCAGAATGCTACCTGGCAGAGAGAAGTGAGGGGAAAAAAGCGTGGAAAGCAGCCCTGCAGACACCAAGGTGAGAGCAGAGGGAGGGGAGGCAAGGCAGTGCTCCACGTGTGGGATCAGAGATTCCCCTGCAACCCTTGAAGAGGACCCCACACTTGAGCATTTCATGAAGGACAGCAACCTGTGGGAAGGACCTACACCAGAGCAGGGGAAAAGTGTGAGGAGGAAGGAGCTATCCAAATCTATTTTAATTGCCAGTAAATTAAGCTAATTTCCCCAAGTCAAGCCTGCTTTGCCCATGACGGTAACTGATCCCCCTGTCTTTCTCAGCCTATGAGCCTTTTCATCTTATTTTCTGCCCCCTGTTCTTTTGAGGAGGGGAGTGAGAGAGCGGCTGGGTGGGCACCTGGTCTCATTGTTAAACAAAGCCAAAGGATATACATCACTTGGAAAGATTAAGATGATGATTAATAGTTACCTATCAACTCGATGAGGTAAGATTCGGTGGTGAAAAATTACTATGTAAAGAAATAGCTTAAGAGTGTGATTTTTGGCAAATACAGAATGAGGACAGTATTAAAATTGTGCAAACAGTTGTCATCCTTGCCTGTAACATGTTTTTAAACAAAAGGGATTTTAAAGTATGTTTTTAAGGTATCTTATAATTATCTTGCTGCCTCTCTCTTACTATATATACAGGTGTGTGTATATATATGTGTAAATATATGTTTATTAAGATATATATTTATAATGCTGTTATTCTTAAATATTTACCTGTTATTCACATGCTTAATTTCTTACTATGCCAGAACAAATATGCTAGAGGATTTTTGCAGTAAATCCTCCACTTCTGTAGTGGAACAAATGCTCCTTTGACAGCTTAATCATTAAAAGAGAAATCTGGCTGTTTACAGCATTTCAGATATTTGGAATGTAAATGCATGTCCTGCAGACAGCGAATGAGATGTTAAATTACATTTGACTATCTCTTTGATTCTCAAAGATAGCTTTATCACATTAGTGCTGTGTCTGTATATTGGAGCAGAATTTATCTGCATATCTGCAACTGATCAACTAAGTATTACTCAGAGCCACCAAAAATTATTTGCAGTAAGAATACATTAGAAATTCAGGCCCAACACTTCAGAGGCTATTCCTTCTATCTCATCCTTCAGCAAAAGGAGCCTTTCTGTTGTAATTAATTTTAACACTTTGACCATTCAGTTCTGAAGTGACTGTCACTCCAGGCTGTTCTTGCTGCAACTTTGCTGGCTATCTTGTAGCTAGTCATCATTAGCTCTTTCACTATATTGTACTTTAGCTTCAAGTGTTTTGTTTTGGTTTTTTTTTTTTTTTTTTTTTTTTTTTGAAAGAGACTAAAAAAAAAATCTTCTTAAGAGCACAGGGGCTGATTTACCTCACTTCCACCAATACATACGTCAGCATTATAACAGGATAGGCAGTGTTTTTCTTTAGTTGTGGAATCAGTAAAAGAACAAAAGAATCAAGGTTGCTGTCAGTGGAAGTCACCATTTGTCAAAATAAAGATCTGATTATCAGTATGTTTTCACAGCAGATTTATAACAGGTTTATTGCAGCAGCATCCTGTGTAATGTCAGGGTTTAAATATATGCACTTTAAGAATATGCAGAGAGTCAGCTGGTTATCAGGCATAAAAACACTTTTCAAACTACAGAAATAACCTTTCCAGGTATGTCAAGAGAGACCTTTTAGTCAGTCTTAGGGTTCACACACAAGAGTCTTAGTTCTTTAGTAGTTGATGCAACAGCATGTGCATTACAGCTTCTGCAGGAGGCTTCTGAGAGATGCACTCTGGCTTCCTCTGAATGTAAATCCTGATGTGCGACAGTGGCTAGGCCATTCTTTGTAGAAAAAAAAGTAGGAGGGAAATGAAGAAGAATACTGTATCTATATATTAAAAGAACAGGGAAGAATGGCAAAGTACCGGGCCAAGAGGTATGCTATTGTGCTGGCATAAAAGAAAAAAAGATAAGGCAGGATGAACAATTATGAACTGAGATTTTTGTTAGTCCAAGTCTTAGAATAACCTGATGAAATGAATAATTCCCTTCTTAGGGCCATGCTAAGGTCTCCTATATTACAGTAGTAATCTGGTATAATTTTCACCCATGTTAGTGTTGTAGTCTTTTCTAATTACATCTAATTACTCCCTCTACTGAGAAACAAAATACAATAACATACAGAAAATACACTTATATGAAAATATTTACTGAAATATGATATGGTTGTACCATTAATTACAATTTAAAAGAAAATCAATGGAGTATTAAATTCAGTTATTTTGGTTTTAAACCTACATCTTTCTAGGACTGCACATTTTCATTTCCTGGATTTCAGTCTGTGAAAGGTCAGCCATCTCTGCCATAAGAAACATCTCACGCAAGTACAACAAGAGAAAAACAGTTGAACCTAATCAGACAAATGGTCAGTTATAAGTCTTCTTTATCTGTTTTTGTTAAATGAAGACTTGAGAATTATAATTTATTCTCCTCTTCTCTGAATAACAGTAATATCTTGAATAACTTCTTATGGCATGTCTTCCTAAATATGTGAAATGATGCAACAGATTTTTATGAGAAAAAATATATATAAGTTAAACGAACGACAAGAACTGGCTACTATGTGAAGTGGGAAGGAACTTGAAGCTGAGATGCAGTTCACGAACAATAACTTCTTTCAACCTATCACTCAGTATTTGTCAGATATGATTCATTCCCCTAATAGAAAGCTTAATTTTCCCAATGAGACCTGACAGTTTTCTTGAACAAGTTTCATAGATGATATATCTGCCATGAGTATAGATTGATGTGTCTCAGGCGGCATTACAGATGCCATTTTCTGTTGATCCGAGAGGGAAAGATAGAAACAAGATCACAACTTTATGAAAAGCTCATAGATTTTTTGCATAAAATGAAAGAAATTTCAAACTGACCTTTGAGGGGAGAAGAGCCAACACTTCAGAACATCTAGCCCAGTAAACACACAAACTGACACTTTTGCAATGCATACACTTTGTCGATTGAAGGGTTGCTTGATGTTTAAATTGATCATCTGACAACAAAATGTCAAGATGCTGTTCATAAGCATGCAGTTCATTCTGTCCAAGAATTTTATTAAGAATATTTAAGAATGCTAAGAATCAAACTCATAAAGGGTAGATGCTTGTTGTGCTTGGATATCAATAAGCCATTGGGCTGTTGCACATACAAATATCTGATCACCAGTAAGACACAGGGTGTGAGTTGCTCAAAAAAATAACAAGAAAAAGCATAATCATGTTATTGTTAAAGTGAATATTAGAAAAAAAGAATTTTTATTTTATATTTACTGTATTGAATAAACTTGCTTGATAATGATAATAGGGGTTTTTTTTTCCCCACACAAAACAAAAAGCAAACTCATATTACCATGTAAGAAATGTAGGATTTAGATGAATGAAAAAAAATAAAATATAGCCATGTGGTCAATACCATTTTAGTAAGTATAGTTATGTGCTTAATTTTGTTTGCACTCAGAATCTGCTGTTTGTAATGCTGGGCACCTAGCTAAGCCCATGCTAAAACATTTATCTTAAAGATTCCATTTGAATGAGATCTTTTAAAATTTCTTTTCTCGCAAACAGGGATAAGTATTGCAAATCTACAATATGAAAGTTCATATAGGTATTAATGGCTGCAAACATCAGACTTTTATATGCAAAATTTAAATTAGAAACTCCAGTTCTGTGCAGCTACATCCCTTCAGCTAAATCAGTTCCATTGTATTGCTGAAGTTGAATGTATTCAGAATATTTTAACTCCAGATGAGGAATGGATTACAAACGTAGAAAAATGTGCTCATTCTAAAAAAGCAATGCTTGGCTTCCCCTGAAAAGCAAGCTGTTCTGGACATTATCACTCATCAAAAACAGAAGGATAAACTGAGAACAAGAAAAGATTATATAATGATCAGCTTGTCTGTGCATGTCCCGTAAACTGAGATGGGAGCTTACCTCAATGAATACATTAGCTGCGAAGTCTTTACCTGAGTGTCTTATGCAAAAACTGATTTGGTGTTCTGCCATACTTCTTTTCTTTTGGAGCAATGCATTCAGCATGAAAGCCACATTTTAAATCAGATACTGTCAAACAGGAGAAGGGTTAGATGAAAATAAAAAATAATTGTTAAAAGCTCAGAAACTAGGACCTATGAAGAAAGGTTAATAGAACAGGACTGTTCAGTCTGGTAAAAAGATGGATGAAGGGAGGCAGAACTGTCTACAAATGCATAAGGTGATGTAATTAAGTGAACTAGGATCAATTATCTCCCTAGTCAACACTGAAAGAAAAAATAGTAATAGACTTAATCTATAGAAGGGACAATCAGATTAAGTAAAACTATTGATCAAGTAGGGTGATGGAAAAACATTTCCAGGAAAAAGTGTGGTTTCACCATCCCTACAGATTTGGGGTCTAGGAAAGTTGTTATTCTTTTCAGGTTGGTTTAGAGATATGTAAACTAACAATGTCATATTTTCAGGGAGTGAAAGCTCACTTCTGCAACCCAAACCAATTCTGTGATTGCTGAATTGTAAACTACATGATTGCTGAAACAATTCTTGTATGCTAATATCATCTCTGCATTGTGATAACTTTGTGACTGAATGCTTGAAGGTATTCATTAAGTTTACTGATATATGTACAAAATACAAACTTTTTTTCTGGGACAGATGCACCTTTTTTGATTTTTATAGCCTCAAAAATACTTAAATGTAATTGTGATTTGCCAGGTTTTCATAGCTGCCAACAACACATTAAAATGTATAAATTTGGCTAGCCTTTCAAACAGTTTTGAACTCTTTACCTTAGTAGTCATACATTTCTAAAGTGTGCTCAGAGTACATTATTTATCTTACCCACCTGAGATTTATGTACTTTAGATAAAGCCTTTAATTTCCTGTGACAAAACAGTAGAAAAATCAATAATTATTTCTAGTTCCTGTGCTTACCTGGAAAGAACCATTACTTAATAAACAGAAAAGATAGCCCAGCATTTTGGCCTGTGAGAAAACGCTGAGTCCATGTCCTATATCTTTCTGAGACAGTCACATCTTCAAAGGAAACTAATGTAATTTCACTGCTAGGACAGCAAAGGTAAGGTTTCTGGCAAAATGGACAGAGCATTGGCAAACTGGTATGACAATTACACGTGAGTACAATATTTTGCTGCTCTCTTTTCATTTAGCTAAATAATATTTGAAGTTATTTGCCAAAAAGGTCTATGAATTTACATTTATATCCTTATGTGTGGTCTTGTTTTCTGGATGTCATTAAGAGTATTCTGATTTGTAATGTTTTTGCTAAACAAGAGCTGTGTAACACTTGAGGATCAAAAACTATATGATAAATATTAAACCATATTAAAACTTTTGAGTTAATTGCATAAAAAACATATAGCAGTTTTTACTTGCATTTTGGAAAATTTTTCTGTTCATGTCTTTTCTATTAATGCCAAACATAAGATGATTCATTTTAAATACGGTTGCCTATAGTTATCCTTTTAAATATTTTCTATTAAATAATAGAAAAGATTAAGCTTTCTGAATATAATCTTCTCCATTTTCCTATCAGGAAAATTTCCTAGAATTTGTTAAAGATTCAAGTTCACTCAAATTCTTGATTCTTTTTCATTGCCACATATCCCATCAGAGCCTAATGTTGGATTCCTTGGAGCTGTTAGAATCAAAGTTACACAAGAAGTTTAATGGCACAGCCAACAGACATGTCCATTTGAATTATGACATGGGAAATACAACCACGAGGTTGTGAAAGGTTCAGCCACTTGAAAACTGATATCAGTTGAAAACTGATTTTAATGTTGGTTGGTGTTTTTTTGGTTTTGTTTTTGTTTTTTTAATTTTATGTGGACTGGTTTGAATTATAAATGTTACACCACAACTGGTACTTACTGGTTTGGTTTGTATATATTCTGTATTGTCTGAGCCCATGTTCTAGATACATATGTTTGTAACCTTTCTTCTTGCCACCTTATTGTATAATAAACTCCAGAGTTATAGGTCAACCAGTTTGATAGAGTCACTAATGTTTTTGTGTTTTAATGATATGTGTATGACAACTTTTGTGGCTTAGTAAAATGAGGGACAAATGTGTGTGAGGGTACTGCAGCTGTAAAAGGGAAAGAACAAACACAAACATACATTAAAAGGAAATCTTTAGAAGCCCTTGCAAAAATTATTTGTACTAATGACACTTGAAAGAGATGCTTTAATGTATGAAATGAAAAGCATGAACGATGAATAGAATCCACTGCTTATGAGAATACATACTTCCTGACATGGCAATAACTGGGCTTTGATTAAATGGAAAAACTGTTTGAAGTCAGGACTTGCCTTAATGACAGCTTCCAAAACCAAATGATAAAATACTAAACTAAAAACTCTAAAATATTTGTAGGTGTCTGAAATAAAGAAAAAAGGCAGTAAATGAATACATGAAAGCAACGTATCGCTCTGTCTAGCATCACTGATACAGTGAAAGCTTGACCTATTTTTAAAAATATTTGTCATCAGGTATTACACTTCTAAGAATTCTCTTTTGAAAAATATATATTAAAAGAACTTTTGACTATTTATTGAAATCACTGTATACAGCTTTGTAAAGATTCAGCTAATATAACACTCACTTTCTGTATACTTTTTGTTGTCATTACAATAATCACAGAGTTTTTACTGTAGGATAATAGTATACCCCATACAGTCATTTGAACTTCTGAAGTTTGGCACATTTGGATATATAAATAATAGCCTTATTAAGGATAGGGTTGGGTTGAGACCTTATCACTTATAATACTGCCTAAGAGAGTGAAAGAGAGTTAAATAATAGCATTTCAGTTCAGAAATGTTGCTAAATCAGGATTTGTGTAACTTGCTGAAACCTTTGGTTTTGAGATTAATCAGTCCCTGCAGCAAAAGCTGGCTGGACACATATGATTCCCAGAGCTCTCCTGGAAGATGTATCTGTAATATTTTTCAGCATTTGTGAGATAGGTTGTAAATTACTGAAATAGTGAAAGCTTTTCCTAGTCGCTCTAGCAGCTCTTTAGTGGAAGCTTGAAGATAAACCCATTCAGTGGTGTCTCTGTGCACATATACTCCACTCTTCCACCTACCTATGTGCCTGGTAAAGTTGTCAGTAGAAGGTAGCAGGATGCCAAAAGCAAGACACAACAATTTATGGAGATCAGTCCACTCAGGCATGCAGGTGGATGAGCGCTTGTTACTTTGCCTGTGCAAGATGATGACGAAACTGCAGAAACTCAACTAATTATGCATATGGCATAATGGGACATACCTGTGGTGAACAACCGAATGTCATTCACTCACAATGAATTCTCCTACAAATGTAATACAGTCCCTTCTTCAGTGGCTATTTGTGAATTCAGTTGATAAACTCTCCACCTAAAAGTAATCTTTTCTCATTTAACTTAGTCTCACTGACCTGCATGGGTTTGCTTTTTTCCTAACAAGATCAGGTATTTGTCCAGGGATGGCTAGTCAAATGTTGAAAACTTGTAAGATCAATGTACTGTATTTGTGGAATGTTTTCTTAATGTTCATTCTAAAAGCAGTAGAAAACTGACATCTCAGAACATGAATTTTGATTTCATCTTTATTAGCTGGAAAAGTATGCTGATCTGTTGTTCCTGTGAACAGAAAAACAAGGAGAAAAGTGGTAGAGTGACATGCAATTTGAATCTAAGCTTTCAGCTACCTAATTTCTGAAATAGAAGGAATTACTGGGTAGGGAACACCAGGTCTATATCTTTAGTTGAAAACATCTAATGCTTTCTGTAAACAGAAAATACATCTTAGTTAAGATTAGTGAACCATACTGACAAATATTTCCTTAGATAAGAATTTTCATTGGCAGTATTTACTTACTACTTTTGTATGTCAGTTTTCTGAAAGCAGGTCAACATTGCAGTTCTCACAGAACTACAGAAAATTTAATCAGAAGCAAAAATAAGGTCAAGCTTGATAAAGCTTAAATTTGATTTATTTATTCAAGAAAACAAAGGTTTGTACAGGGAGAAGAGAGGCATGCTAAATTCCTCTGTGTAGAAACAAACTAACAAAGAAATAGAGCTGGGGAAATATTTTGTGTGCATAGACTTCTATTAACAATGAACACATGTTAGAATGTAACATGGTGCTGATGTGTTTAGACTCAGCCTCCATATACTGCCGTTCATAATATACACACTAGTGTATATACACAGACCTCAGGTGGCACCATAGGTGTGTTTCAACATGGGGCTTCGGAAGAAGTGAAACATCCTTTTTGGCTTTCATATGGAAATTCAGTCAGTTTTCATCCTAAGAGATATTTAGCTTGTTACCCATCTTCCCTTTTCTTGCCTCTAATGGAAAACAGAGTTATTCCTTTTGCTTTATGAAAGAAGTTGATTCACATGCACAAAGTGTAAACAATTTCCATGGTATGGCACTATGTTAGATGGAGGGATAAAAATACAGAGAACTCTATGAATTTCTCTTCAAACCTGCCATTTCCACTTTGCTTCATACAACAGAAACTTCCCCTGAAAACTGAAAGATTTATGGGTTTCAGGGACAAAATTTTACCATTAGATTAACACTGAATCTAATTAACATCAGTTACATTTAGTGCAGCTATGTAGAGATTGCCTCCTAACATGCTGAGCAACTCCTCAGCAATGTTGTCAGATAACTTTGATACCTCTTGAACTACCTAAAAGTAGTCAACCTCTAACATGAGATATTCATAGTCTTGGGGGGTGTGGAGTGGAGGGAGGTGGGGAAAACACTTACCTCGGGAAAATAAAAGGATGCTGTAGTAAGCCAGACCTGAGATGTTTTAATCAGTGTGAAAAAACAAGTGTGATGGATACTGAAAACTTGAAAGGAGTAACAATCATTAAAACAGCTGAATTCTGCTGTTGAAATTATTTATATTATAATGTCATATGGCCTGAAAGTTAGCCATTACAGTGTATTCCCCAAGGACGTTTCATAACATATTCTTGCCGGTATCAACATGAGAGACAGAAAGGTGCTTGAGAAAGAAGGAAGTCTCAAATGTATCAAACTAAATAATCAAAGGTTTGCTATTGATCAGTCCATGTGTCTAAAACTATAAAGCAGAGTCTATATGCCACCAGACTTTGGACACCTAACTTAACTAGTCTGTCTCCCTTGGCTTCATTCATAACAGAAGGAGAGCAAGACCCTTCTTCAAAAACCCGCTTGGGGTAATAAATTTAAATGTAAACGGCCCAGGCCTGATTAAAAGAAAAACTGTGGCCAAATCATGCAAAGTGCAAACTGGTATAAATTCTCTCTTTCAGCTGAGATACATCCAAAGCAATGTGTAAATAAGATGGCTCTTTGAGGTGCTTAAGGTGTAGCAGTATGTATACTGCCCAGAGTTAACCACCTGGCAGCACCTCATTTCAGAGGAAATGTGTAATTCAGTTTCTTCCTTTATCTGTCTTGATTACTGCCTCACGTACTCAACTGATGCAAGAAGAAAAGGAAATATTAACACTTCCCACTAAGGTTAGATGAACCAGTAAAAGGAAAGCCATGTACCTTTAGTACTGGCCTGGAGCTGGGGGCTCTGTGGTCACCTTCCCCCTCCAGTGCACAACACGGAGCAGGAGGCTACAGACTACCACACTTTGCCATCCAAGGGGTGGAAATACTCATGTCTCCTTCTCCTTGGGGTCTGTGAGATCTTCCAACCCAAATTATTCTATGATTCTATGATTGTTCATACATGATTTTGTCAAACAACCTGGGAAGACACAGCTCTTTGCCTGATGTTGATGGAGGACTGAGACAATTTCCCATGCTTCCACTTCTGTAAAGTTGCCCTAGAATTGTAGGGCACCTAGAAGAGCTGCCTACAGACCTTTTCCTAGCCATTTACAGATCCTTTTAGCAAAATACTAGAAACCTTCAGTTCAATATAACGCATCAAGAGGAGGGTGAAAGAAAAGGAGCACATTTTCATACACTTAGGAGAAGGAAACAGCATGAAAACTTTTGCTCATATACTTCATTGTGGGAAACCATTTATGTTTGAAACACAAAACCTTCTACCTTAGGTCCCTCTGGACAGTTAAAATCTATCACTGGGAAGTTTCTTACCAGAATGACAGAATTGGAATGCAGAGAGGAGTAGTGGACTTCCCTAAGGGCAAAGGAGGCAAATCCTGACTAGCCACAAGATGTCAATGCACCTGTTCAAGTGTACAGGAATCACTCAGTTTCTGCAAAGAAAAAAACCCTAATTTCTACTAGTCTGCTTCTCACTGTGGAAGGAAGAGCACTGACTGTTTTACTCTTGAAAGGATTTATAGTACAAAGTGAAAACTTGGTTTATTTCCACCTGTGTAACACAACCCATTGCTAGGAAACTTCTCATGTATGAGGAAAATTAGCATCTCATTAGGGTTAACTGACTCAAAATAAAATAGTAATTGTACCAATTTCATGAACTTCTTTTGGTAGCAATAATAGCAAATGGCAGGTAGAAGAAAAGAAAAAATGAAAAATTCAAGAGATAGCACATGACAGAGTACGATCTACAAAGTGAAGAAGAATAGCATAACTACAGTGAAGCAATTAATGTGACAGACAAGTGGTCAGTCTAAAACTGTTTTAAATCTTACTTTAAATCTAAATCGTGATAGTTGTTACAAAGGCTTAAGGACTGTAAACTTGCTAGCAGGTCATGTATAGCACCTATCACTGATGTCAAAGGAGTCTGCATATGCATGTCAAAGCATGTATGCATTCCAAAAATGCAACTTGCTAAATTTACCAGATTAGAAAGCTTGAAAAATCAATGAAAAGAATTCTGCATTCAAAATGGAAATTAAAAATACAACATGCTACATACTTGAAAGGAAAACAAAAGATTCTGAGCAGGTTTGTCTCTAATATGACTGCAGATTTTTCATGTTAATCAACATACAGCCTGGAGCATCTGATTTTTGAGACCCATTTTCTTGCTCTGCCAGATCGCTGAAGGACCGAAGACTAAATCTAGTTGAATCCCCAGTCTGTGTTTGTGTTGTTACCACCTAGGCTCAGCAACTCAAACCAAAGGAACAAAAAAATCCATGCAATTTTAGGTGCTAGAGCAGCACCTTAAAAAAAATAAAAGGTGTTCCCATTAAGAGAGCCAAACAGAAAAGAGGAGGTTTGTTAGTTGATCCATGCTTAGGGCTGTTAGGCCAACAGACCACCTGACTGCTACAGAACACTAAGGCAAGTTCTTGCTAAACACAGAGCCAGAGCCCAAAGAACAGATGCATAAGCTGCAGATGCAAAGTAAAAGTAAAAACAAGAAGCAGAAGGCTCTGCAGTCACTGTGATACACACTTTATTTTCTGCTGTGTGTTACGATGAGTTCTTCAATAATTTGGAAATTACAGTTTGGTTTATCTCATTGTTTGGAGTTCTAATTGTAAAGAAATAATTCTTTCTTTGGTCTGAATATAGCCAAAGTAATGCCATATTATGTATTTGACACTGTTTTGCTTAAAAATGGGCAGTCGTATACTGTATTCTCTATCTTTCTTTCTTACTCACCCTTTAGATGAGGAAAAAAAAAGGTGCAAATTGAGTAACATCCTTGATTATTGTGGGTAGAATACTGTAAATAAGTATATGCGAGACAAGATAAAACTAATAGTGGACAAATATTGTGATAGAAAAGTTCATTGCAGAGGCAGAATTTATCAGGAAAGCAGGTAAAGTAAAGAGAAATCTGGTTTAGTTGGATATTTCAATGACAAAGACACTTAAAGATAGTTGATCTGATGTTAAGATCATCGTCCTTTAGAAACAAACAAAAAAATACCAGCAAAAACAATGCTTAGCACAAACAAGGTGGGAATTAAACTCAGAAGTATCAATCATGTTATAAGAATCCTTCCTTGTCTTGCAACCAGAAACCAGGTCAACAGAGCTGTGAACGAGCAGCTACCCATCTCATACAAAACAAATTACATTTAGCTTTATTTAACATAACACTAAATCAGAACATTGCAGACAACTGGAATGGTCTGGGATCTAACCGTCAATGTAACTAGTTACACTAACATGCTATTGAGCTAGATGTACAAAGAGAATAAAAGGAAGTCCAGCTCCAAAGAACTTAAAGATAAATTTAAAAAAAAAAAAAATAGGAAACAAGCTGATGGAGAAAGTAGAGACTGTTTGCTGATTTAATATATACGAAACAGAACCTGCTTAACAGGGGGAGTAGTAACTTCTTGATAGTGATCCATGAATTACATGTATAGCTATTGCCCAAAATAAACACACACAGAGGAGCACCTAGCAAACTGTCAGCAGATCAGCAATGGTCGGGAAGGATAAATAGGCAGAAGGAATAGGTTACAAACAACAGGTTCCCACACCTGACAGATACCTGAGGTATGTGAACATTTTCCATAACTGGGCAGTAAGTCTCTCCGTTGTCATGCCAACAAAGTATCTAAGAAGAATTGACAAAGGTGAAGCAAAAAGAAAGATATTATGTGGGTTAGGGGAAAAGAATGAATGTATCTAATGAGCACTCTCTGTTACTGCATACAGTAATTGTAAATACTTACTCTCATTGCCATCTTATCAGCATTAGGAGGTACAAGAAGGGAGGCTAAGAGGAAGCACAAGCAAGAGTACTAGAGTTTATATGGACTGCAGTACTAAGCCTGTAATTTTAGGAGAGGTTTGCTGGAGGCAGGAGAACCAAGGGCTCTGCAATTCTTCTATCAGCACAGCTTAGTGAGGGGCACACTCCCCTCCCTTACAGGGAAGATGCTGCACTGGTGCACAAGTCCCTCCTTAACCTCATCCCACCTTCATCAAGACTATATATCTGTGTGGCTTCCTGGTTTCCAAATGTTTTTCAAAGAGGCTGACTTACCTGGAAAAATGGTAGATAACTGGTGTTTTACACTACAGTAATTTTAGAACTAGAGACTAGCCAAAACAACAACAACAAAACCCAAAAGAGACATAAAGCACTTTTTTGAGGAAACTTAGACAAATAAAAGGTAAACATGAGTGAAAAGATAAATAACAATTGTTATTTACTGATTCTACGGCAAGAGTTCCATATATGCTTATTCTAGCTACAGTTGCTGAGGAGTTAAAAGGCATCTAGAGACAGTTTCTCACTCATTCCCTCTCCCAGTAACAGGAAACAGAGATATGAACATGCACCTTGAAAGTAGGAGTCAAGGAGCTATTGACAGGTAAGATGTGACATTTTCAGCCCCCAAAAATTCTTATTCTGGCTTCCCTTAGCAGACCAAAAAAAACCACCCAGGACCTTGAAGAAATTTGTTCTTAAACTCCAAGACAGGTGATCAGTGAGGTCCCTCGTCAGGCTGGAAACACAGCTGAGAGTGCTTTGACAATGATGAAGGACAGCCACAATTTGGTAGGGTGGCCTCCCAACTTACCTGGGAAAGCTTCAAGCTGAGGCGAGAATTGCTGTCATTGTTCATTCAGCTGGTGAAGTTATTGCTGAAGACAGTATTTGTCTATATAAACTAAATGCAAGTAATAACCTCTTCACTTTGCAAAGGAATTCTGGAAAAGAAAAAAGAAATGGGCTGCATAGACCAAAATATTACCGTGTTGAATGTTTAGAAGAGCTGGACTATGGAGCAGGAAAATGATCAATGGGAGTAAGTTGAAGTAAGTTAGCAGCTGGTCTAATCATTCGTCAGACAGACTTCTACATGAGTCTCAAAGGGAAAATATCCAAAATCAGAAAGGTTCAAGTTGTGTCACAGATGGGTTCTGGGCCAGGATAAGCAGGTCTTTATATCACAGAGCTGTAAATAAAGCAAAAGTGTTTTTTCTTTGGTCTGTTCCACTTTTTTCTTTTTTCAGTTTAGAGTTAGACTAAATTTATCTTTTAGTTTTGTTTTCCATCATACGTAGGCACAATTACAAGTCCCAAACAACCCTTATTTTTTTTCATCATAAGTTCATGCTTACATAAGGTATATGGTGTGGCCTACGTAGTAGGTGCTTGTTAAATTTTCACAGTGATGAAGTAACCTGTCTGAGATATTTTAAAGCTATTTAGGAAGAGGTTTATGTATGTTGATTGATCAAATATGAACATTTTGCAGAACTGTTTCAGCTTCTCCACCCTTCTGACAAATATTTAATGGTTCCCATCAGAGACTTCCCTGTTTCCTGTTGTCGCATGCAGTGAACTGCTTGGGAACCTCAGTTGGCAGAGAAAAAAGCTGTAGGACAACCTTGTCCATGGGTTACCCCTAAATCTGGGACCCCAGATCTTCCTCTATATGGGATTGGAACAAATGGAACTATTTGTATGGAGTGTCTCAGGATTTTCTGTTGAGGAGCTGAGCTTTGAAAGCATGGAAGTCATGAGAATCCTGGTTTGATGCCAGGGCAAACAGTTTCCAGGCTTCTTAGCATGAATGTGGCAGTCACAGGGGCTACACAATATTGCCTTGCTTGAGTGAGTCAATGATGCTTAAGGAAGCAAGAAAGTGAAAATTTTAATCCCACACATAAAAGCTTGAATTAAGTTCTGAGACATCTTTTTTTAAAAATCTTGGTTTCTTCTAGCCATTTCTCCATTACACAGTTTTGTACAGCTTATTTTGCTCTGATTTAATTCATAATTGCTAATATATCAAGTAAATTTTCTTTTAAGAGTGTTTCTTTTTGGGAGCTACGCTACAAATAAGGCTCCTCTGATGTCCAATCATGTATGCACAGTGTTCGTTTCTATCATAAAATACAGAAGATCTGTAATTTCAGCTTTGATGCATGACTGTAAAAGTGCTAAGATTTAAAAGCCTTGAGGTGATGTTGAGTTCATTACAGGAAGCTGGCAGAGCTTCTTCTACCAGATAAAAGAAATTTAATTACTGGCATCTACAGGAGACAGTTGTGTCGGCTTTGAATGCTATGATATCTTTTATAACCTAGCTAGTTATAATTTCTGTACTGTGCATTTCCCCTGAATGGATCTGGTACTTCAGTCAAGCTTTTCAGTGAGAAATCATCAAAAAAAAAAAAAAAAAAAATTTATCACAAGAACAAACATTAATCTGATGCTTGAAAGGTTTCTGAAGCCTGATGTCAGAATTTCAAAGTTTTTCTTATTTATCTGAGATTTTTCAGCCAAATTCCATTGCTTTCTCTCTTTCCTGACTCTTTGGCTGATGTAGAAGAGAATCACCATCTATGTGAGATGTTGTTTATCCTATTTATAAAATATATTGCATTTTTCATCAGAGTGAAATGTGTTGTAAGATCTTGGGGTGACAGTTGATTGCTCCAAATTAAATAACTTTTTCAGCATACTTTCCTTAATTATGTCTATGAGGAAAATTGTAGCCTAGTCTACTTCTCTCAAGGGAAGACAGAAGTATATATATACTGTATGCATACCAGGTCTTGCTGAACTTGTCATATACACTTCTAACTACTGAGTCCTCTCTCTCAGGAATAAACCCAACCATTGAAAGCCCAGCCAAAGATGATCTCCAAGTGCTGGTATCGAGAGAGGAACTGTAAAATAATTTTCTCTCAAGCCAGAGAGTAGGGAAAAATAGAATTTAAGCACTCATTTGGGGATGTGTGTATGTGTTTGCTTTCTGTAGCATCTTTGGGGATCTCAAAGCATTCTTTGGTCTCAGTTCAGTGCAGTCTGTACTTGTTTTGAATAGGAATGGAAATAAGTAGTTCCTTATTTTTAAATATGCTGCTTTTTTGAAATGGGTCTTTTGAGAGCATAATGTGAATATTGATCAGACTGAAGTTCTCTTTAATTCCTAGATTAAATTTCTATCTTTATCTTTAACAATATAAGTGAAATTTAAACAAAATCAGTTGTTCTGTAATGGGAATGGTATGCATACAGACAGTCTTCACAGTCTGTTAGTAGCTGTATGTTTAATCTGACAAGCCAATTTGGGCAAAATATGAATTGACTTTAATGGGAGTTTTGCTTATGTAAGAATGCAAAATGAGTCTCTTTCTTTATGATTATGTGCCATTCTGAATATCCACCAGCTTAAAGCATTAAAAAAGCTTGCAAAATACTTTTGCAGTAGCAGCTAATGGAGGACTAAAATAATCCTTGGTGTAACTTAACTGGATGATCAGAATTTTGCTCCATGTACATTTCAAAGAATAAAAAAACAAGATGAAAGTAATTTCCGAGGCATATTTTATCCTGCAAGACATCTGAGTCCTATTACCAGTCAAAGTTGCATTTCAAGCCTTGGTGAAGTAGATATGAACCTGATGGTACCATGATACAACGTCACATGCTGGATTATTGTGTGTATACATTTAATTTTTTGATAGAAAGTAGCTTCACCTTTTCTGAGCTGTTATTTACCCAGGCTGAACTGTCTGCTCATCCTGTATATTTTAATAACTGCTCTACTAAACCATATTCCAGGACAGATTATACATTCTGATGTGGTATTTTAAAGCAGGGAGGCAGTGACTAGAATCATTACATATGTATAATGCACAACCAAGAATTTGACACTTATGTCAGGGATACAGGCAACAGAACAAAAATCATAAACTTTGATTAAACTTAAATAAATACAAACAGAAATCATAAGCTTAACAAAACATTTTGGAATTCAAAATTCTGTTCTCCATTACATCAGTGCAACTTCTATTCACCCTAGTAAAAGTCCTGAACCAACCTGCCACAGTCTCTCCCTTGGCTTCTTATCAGCTATGTCTATGTACATAAGCAGGATGGCTACTCATCCTGAAACTGTTCTCCACAGCAGAAGAGGGAAAATCTGTTCCCTGCCTTTGTATTTCTACTCATGGAAACAAATGGCTCACATTGCAATGCTCTTTGGGTATTTTGACTAACATTTGCACACTGATGTTCTAGTTTTGCACTCAGTAAACCATGCTTTCTGCTGTAATGTTTGGTCTGCAAAGACCTTCAAAGGCTTTTGTACCTTCTCAGATCTCTGGATCATTAGCAGACATCCAGTATCCGGGAAAAAGAAGAGATGATTAAGAAATTCTAAGATAAAAGAAACTTAGGATTCCATCCAGGTAGGAGAAAAGGTATGGGATGCAGGAAGATAAAATCACTACACGTAGTCTTTTTGGAGAAAACTTTAGACAGTAATTGTTAAAAAATGGACAAAAAATGAGAACTTACCAATTTATAGTGTCCTACACACTGGTCCGTGGATTGTGTGTAAGACAGAGAAGGGTAAATCCAAAGGAATCTCAGCCATCTTCCTTTTGCCCAAAACAGGAAACAGGCTTTGAAGGGAGGTGGGGAATCTCTAGCAAGGGCTTGGATTGTCAAAATACTGCAGCCTTCTGTAGAGAGTATCCCTGCCACATCCAGGCCTGCAAGAGGTAGCCTGGCAGTTGATGACAGCTGAATGCCAAAACACAGCCATTATCCTCCTTACTGAATCTTAGATGCAAGCATTCAATGTAGAGCATATGCGGGGATCTGAATTTCTAGGAGTTAAACCAAAATCTCTTAGTGTTTCAAAATTATCACTAAAGCATTGGGAGTGGTGGGGGGTGAGGGCATTCTATGTACAATCTATTTAACTATTGCTGAAAACTAAGGTAACATTTTTTAAAAGTTGTTAGAAGACAACTGGTTGATAAACTTAATTCAAAGCCCATCATTGTTTGTGCAAAGTTCAGATTACTTTTCCCATCTGCATACTTTATGTTTATTTATGTTTAATTTTATCACTTACTGACAAAGGTACTCCGCAACTTTTCTAGGTCAGTAACCATTTGTATCATTCTGGGTAATTCTGCATCATCAATAGAGTTCTCCAACCACTTTTCTAAGTATATTAAAGGACGGGGTGTTACACAGATCCCTGTGGGGTTACACTAATGTCCTTCCTCAATTGAAAAAACTGACTGCCACTTCCAATCTGTTTGCCAACACTGGGTTGCAAGTTTGAAGGAAGTGAGCTTGGAGGCTGGTACACAGGGAATTCTGAAAGAGGGTGAGCTATTTTGGGCTACGTCTTAAACTACAGGAATGGCTTTGATGTGATGTCATTGCTTGAAAGATATTAACATTTGGTCCATGCCAGGGCATCTGGAGATGGAATGAAACTAGATAGTAATAAGAAATGGAGAAGTGGATGTCAGATAGAAGGGTAAATCACCATTTGTAAAAGGAGCAGATATCACAAAAGAACCAATCATCCTGAAGCTTAATGTTGAAAGAAGTGAACATAAAATATGAACCAAGAGGTATGCCAGATATAATAAAGTTATAGATGGAGAAGAAAACCCACTTTTGCATGAAGTCCAGTTAAAATAAGAAATGCTTAATGTGAAGGCTTGGATAAGGTCAGAAAGAATAGTAGAATAGAATAGAATAGACCAGACCAGATCAGACCAGGCTATTTCAGTTGGAGGGGACTTGCAATGATCATCTAGTCCAACTGCCTGACCAATTCAGGGCTAACCAAAAGTTAAAACATATTATTATGGGCATTGTCCGCATGCCTCTTCAACACTGACAGGCATGGGGCATCAACCAACTCTTTAGGAAGCCTGTTCCAATGTTTGACCACCCTCTCGGTAAAGAAATTTTTCCTAATATCTACTCTGAAATTCCCCTCATGCAGCTTTGAACCATTCCCATGCATCCTGTCACTGGATACCAGGGAGAAGAGCTCAGCACCTCCCTCTCCACATCCCCTCCTCAGGAAGCTGTAGAGAGCAATGTGATAGCCCCTCCGTCTCCTTTTCTCCAAACTAGAGAAACCCCTAGATAAAATGGTTTAGGGCCTTTCAGCTTGGAAATAGGCAAATGAGGGGGAATATTATGAAAGTGTACAAAATCATGAAGTTTGTGGACAAATGACTAGGGAGTGCTTTTTCACTAATCGTAACTCAAGAATTAAAGGGAAGAGAATAGCTTTACCATATAAAAAAAAAAGAAGTATTGTTTTCATACAATGTGGGTTTAAATTATGAAACTCATTGCTACAAGATGTTACTGAGGCCAAAAGGGTAAGATGAAACTGTCAGTTGCTGTTAAACACAGATGTGTAGATACAACCTCTAACTTGGGATTCCCTGGTCTTGGAGACCAGAATATAGCAATCAGTGGGTGGTCCTGCTCCTTTATTTCCTGCTCTTTTATTTCCCTCCTTTTCAATTTCAAGTGACTGTTGTAGAAGATGGGAATTTGGGATCACTGGATTGTGATCTGATGCAAGTTTTCAAGGTCCTGAAAAAAAAAGTCTTAGAAGTATTAAAAACAAGGAAATGTTTAACTTTAGTGTGAATTGGAAGAGTCCTAAAGCAAAAGAGAAAACTCTAATCATTACTAGGAAATACATGTAGAACATTCAAACTCTTATCTCAAAAAGGGAAAATTAATTACATGCACCATTCAAATGAAAGGAATACAAAAAAGAGAATTTCCATCATATTTCTATTAAGTTCCAAGTACATTACACTTTTGTCCTTTTGTCTTCTGTTACATCTTTTTCTGTATTTTTTTTTTCATTTTTCTGGGGTTTGTTGGGTTTTTTCCTGTCTTTTATCTATCTATTCTTTTACTTCACACTCAGTTTCTTCCACATTGTCTTATCCTTCCATCACACTGCTCCTTTTCTCTCCTCGTTTAGATAATGCATCAAACAATGGTGTTATGTGTGACCACATTTTTAAGTATGACCTTAAATCTATTTGATTTCACCTGACATAGATGCAGTCACCTGTGCATTGTTAGTTGACTCACTTGCTTCCTGACTATAACAGAGAGACCTATTCTTCCTCTCTTGCTGTGTTTTTGTTTGATTTCTTTTTTCCCCAGGACTACCACTTAGTTTTCAAATTAATCTGGAAAAAGAATGACTAAATACACAGATTACTATACACAAAACACCTTTACATTTAAACTTAGAACAGGTGTTTCAAAAACATAATTTTATTCACACAGATTCCTATTAAGTTGGTTTAATTTTGCTGGGTTTATCTATTGTATCAGTGTATTGAAGGGAACTAAAGCTAGACTGCTTTTTTTTAACCTGCAAATGGCTTCTGGCAGTTCCTTTCAGGGATGAGCAGAAAAGAAAACAAAATGAAATAGTGCAAGGTGAGAGCTGCTTTGCTCAAACTACTCCCCAAGATACAATAGAAACAAGTTAGATTGCATGACAAAGCTCAGGGTAAGCCTCTGAAACACAAAATTATTGATAAATTTAGGAGATATTCGTTTTAAGAAAGGAAGGAGAATACATTTGTGAATTACTGCAACGAGGCTCATTTTATTGATGCTCTTTGTTCAAAAGGCTCTAGAATATGCATTGCGCATATTGACCATCAGCTGAAATCTCAGACCTAGTTAAAGAGTAAAAATAGACCAATGAGTTGTTTTACGCCTCAGTTATATGGAGACACAAGTTTCATCCATGAGTTTCATAATAGTAATAACAAAGTGTCTTGCCAGCCTGTGAGCTATGAGGTAATCATCAAAGAGGCTGTGACTGCACAAATCTGACAATCAGAGTGGAATTTAGCACAAGGACTAGACCCAAAATCAGTAAGGTGATAGCAAACTTAGAAACAAGCTTACAAACTTTGCGTGGAATAGACTTAGCAGTCTAGTTACATAGGCCTTAGCTCGGGAACAGAATGATAACTACTAGTGATTACAAACCTGGTATCTACTTTGATAAAAAAAAAAAGAAAAAAAGTCTCTCAGTTTTGTGCAACTGCTTGAATTTGCATTGTTGTAACAGCTGGAGGCCCTAAGTAGATGACATTATGCTTGATATTTTATGTGTTATTGAAGCTCCAGTGAATTATCAATTTATGTATTTTTTTATTTGAAAGAAAAATAATGGTGCTGCAAAGTGCTAAATTCCTACCAAGGAGTATTTTTTTAATGTGCTATCCCAACATTTCAGCATCAGAACCCATAATCAGCCACTCAGATAAAAGTGATCCTGGATCTCCATACCTCAACAGAGAATGGAGGATGAAACAATAAAATGACAAAGGCAGGCTTGGGGTTGTGCAAACTGTCAGGAAAATAAATGTTTAGAAGACCTGGATCTGTAAAATCAATCGTTAACATGCTCAGGATTGCTACAGAACTATGAATTCTGTTGAACCTGGCAACTGTAAGTGAATTATTCACATACTGCATTGCTGAGAAGCATGTGGGAAATCAGTGTGTCATGCTTACAAATACTTTACATATCTTGAGCTACCAAACAATATTATCTTGCACAGTAGCATAAGGCTAACTCAGAATAGGCTAAGTAAAGACTGCTGGTTAACTGTAAATTGCCCTACTCTCATTCTTATTTTTATTCTTTGTCCTGGATAAGCAAATTTCAATACTTAACAGATAAAAATCAAGACAGGTCTATCACAGTATTGTGGATGACCTTATATCCAAAGAGTGCTATAGTAGAGGAGTCAATAGGAAATGAAACAGTAGTAAAGAAAGAAGACTGACACAGATATTTCAGTGTCTTAAAAACAGGTGAAGAGATACTAATGGGAATACTCCAAGATACAGCTGATAAAGATTATTTCACCCAGGAGGCTCTGGGCCCCAATAGTAAAGCTTACTAAGGGTAGAGAAGCTGAACGTTCAACAGGAATCAGCGGAAATCCTTGGAAAGAAGTAGCATGCTCCAAGCATTCTATCTCTTCCAGCCAGAGATAGAATTAGCTAGTTTAAAGTAACCTGTTAAAATATATCAAGGAAGGATTAAGGGGAAATACACACATATAGGAATGTTTATATCCTATAGGAATGTTTATATCCTGTAAACTTCCAGACTAATAAAATTGTTTTCTTCTGAAGATGATAGCTTTTATCAGTGTAACTAGACACTGACAGTACCCAGAATGAGAGAGATGCAGGTACCATGTTATGCATATCATGTTAACTTGTCTGAGAAACAGAGAAGCTGCAGGCCAGAATGTACATCTTGAACTGTATCATTGTGCCTTTGAGAAAGGAGCTACTCAGCCTTGGACTGTTCTGTTTGACCGGAATCTGAGTGTGACACAAAGGGGTCAGAAGAACCTTACGCTTATGCTCACTCCATAACTGGTATTGCTTCCTGCTCCTTTACAGACCAGGACAGTCCTTTCTACTTTTTTAGATGTCATTCTTTGGATACGTTTTGGGGGGCTTGAAATATTTGTCTTCATTCTGGATATGTGGCCAAAGCTCTAGTTAGTTTTTTGGTTTTGCAGTATAAGCTTAGAAAGCAAATGTGGTGTGAAATAGAAATACTGGACAAAAACGTGGAATGTAAGAACAGACTTCATTCAGAGATGGTCAGAAGAGATCAAAAAGCAATGCTTTAAAGTAACAACTATGAAATCTTCGGTATAATTTATAAAACTGGTCCAGCCCTCTGAAAATCCCTTGAGTTTAGGAATATTTTTTTTGTACTGAATCAGTTTGCATATTGCTAGTTAAAAAATTAGAAACCATATTATCAACCGTGAAACTATATAATTAGTTTCTTTATGGACCTGCAGTTTTTGCTAGATAAAATAAAAACTGTCACCAAATGCAGATGCCATTATGACTATGACAGGTCATTTATGGAAAAAAGGTTGTGTAGAATAACATCTGATAATTTGTTGGAAACATTAGCATATAGATGGCTATGGGATGTGTGAAATATTATCAGAAGAATTCTAATCTAAATCGCTGCAAAGTCCAAATAGGATTTAGTGTTTTGTTACTATAATGCTCATAACAGTTCAGACTTAAACAATTTATAGACCTAGCATTCATCTGTGAATAGACCCATACATTCTTTCTCTGTGTTAAAATATTGAGAGCTGTTGAGCTGAGACCATAGATTACTGTTATTATACAAAGATATGTGATCAAGTGTTCGAAAGTGACTAATAATCCCGACGAGAAATTATGATTTTTTGCTCCAAGACATTTGTATAACAGAGGCAATGTTTTTTTCTACTCATACTATTTGGCTAAAATTAGTAGGAGTGCTTTTACGATTCCTGCATCCAGAAGATTAGGTAAATATTTCCTGAAAAGGAAAAGAGTTTTTCTGTAACTCTGCTCCGTTATGTATTATGTTAGAGAGCAAAGAAAAAAACCTACTTAGTTGCAGAGCCACTGTCTGGGGGGTGGACAAAAACCCCAACAAATTATACAATTTCATGAGTAAATGGAGTGGTTTGAGGCAGGCTACCCTAACCTATGAACTAAGGTGATTCGTTGGAATGGAGACCAGAAATTTCCTGAGCCTGAAATCCAAGATTACCCACGTGCCAGGAAAGTAATGGGAGCAAAGTTGGAATTCTCCTTCTGGCTCCTCAGGGAATATCGCTACTAACCACACTTCATGTCCTCCACTGCTTGCCTGGGCCATGCAGATCTTCTTGACTTTGAACTCAGTTCTAGGAATCATTCATCAGATCAGAGATAACACCTATTTTTTCACAAAGATGTTTATGTTTTCTCTAAGAACTTCCACAAGAGCATTGGTAGCAAAAATAATACTCTAACAGGTTCATATCTATATACTACTTTGGTATCTTTGCTCCAAAACTCAACATGGGGAAGTAAAGCCCTTTGCTCAAATGCCAGTGTCTGTGGCTGAATAGTAAACTGGAAAAATCCCACAGTGCATGGAAGCTGTAAAAATGATCAACATAATTTCTGCCTGCTAAATAAATTGCTCCATCTCCTCCAGGACTCTGTCTTCTAATTGGAATTTCTCTCCATCAGTTTGTTTGGGTTCTGTGGGCCTTATATTCAATACTATTACACTTGCATTCCTTGTTTTTTAAGTAAACAGACATTATTTCCAGTATCTGCAAAGATATAGGGAATATAATTTTCTGCAGCTAAGCACATCCTAAAGGAGCTGCACACTAAAAATACGAAGAAACCAGATTTCTTCCTGCTTATTTAAAAAGGAACCTTCCTCTAATCATGCCTTTCAGTAATGGGAAATAGGGATTAATTCTTCAATAAATGAAGTAATTTTACATATTTAGATGTAAGTGGGTCAGAAAATATGTGTAACTTATATGATGGACAGGATCTAGTTCTGAGCTGATTTGGGGGAAAACTTAAGGGTTTTAATTATGAATGTAATTTACTGCAACAAAATATAATAACATCTGATTTTTTTCTAGATTAAAAATCATTAAGGCATTCTAAACTGTTTCATATTAGTTCCCTTATTTAGGGTAGGAAAATTATTTTTATAGAAAAAATAGTGGTGGAGGATGAGGATATGTGCTGTTTAGATTTTTTTGTATTGTTTTTAAGAAGCTGATTAATTACTGAACTAGACCTTACATAAGATAAAAGACCATAAACTTCTAGGCATGCATCTCAATTACATCCTGTGTTTGTATTCTTGAAAAAAAACATCTACCTACCTTCCATCTAGAAGAGCTTTCAGATCATCAATGATGCAAAATTATTTAAGGACACTTCCATAATTACTTAGGGCCCAACGACTGCCCATTCTGAAAATATTGGGCCACACTACCTGACCTAAATGCATGGGTCCAATTGTTTGACTCTGAGGTTATCAATACCTCAAACAAAGGAGCACTATGTGAATTTAGAAAAGCAAGGAACTTCTCTGAAAGTGATGATGTTTCCCCTGCAGCAGCAGTAATGTCTTAAACTATGTGTTCTTCCCTACCAAGTAACCTAAAGGAACACAAGATGAAAAAGCCATATCAATCTGCTATTAATTTGAATTACATTGCATGCTCTCCAGATTCCAGACTTCTAATGATGAATCTGCATTATGTGGGGAATGGGGGACAAAAAGAACTTGTGCTAGTGGCTAAATACAAGGAATTGTGAAGCTTAAGCCATGAAGGCAGCCACTCCAGTGGGTGCTCTTTCCTAAAATGAATTGAGACACTGTTGAATGTCTGTCCTCAAAGCAAGCAAATATAAAATGAACCTCTTCATTTCTCTCTGACTAGGTCAATTAATTGCACTGTTTAATTGTTAAAATGAGTGTTAAGTGACTTCTCTTTCAAATTTTCCAATGCAAGAGTAACAGGGAAGTAATTTGACTTAATTACCTGCTGTATTAATTGGTGCTTTGATCATTTGAATGTATTGATTTATTGATTCCATTTTAATTGTGACTTTGGTTGTCACTGTTAGGATCATTGCCCTGTGCCACTTTTAATCAGCTCTCTGAAACTGTAGTATATCAGGTTGATAATGTGTTTGTTTAGTTTTATTAGAAAGATGAGCAAGCAAATACAAAAAACATTAAAAATCCACAGGTTTGTATTTCCTCCTCAAAATTGCCATATGGGTCATGTACTCAAGGGCAAAGACAATATTAATGTACTTGCAAACTGCTTGGCTCACCTTTGAAATGAATATTAAGTCTCTCACATCTGACTTAGTCAACAGCTTCTTTAATCTAAAGATTAGATCATGTAAATTAAATATTATGTATCTAGATATTTCACACTATTTTCTTTGGACTTTTTTAAAGGAGCCTGGCTTTGGATCAATTTTTTTTTTTTAATAAAATTTCCATTTTAACCAGAACGTTTTTATTTTTTCTGATCAATTGGAAACTAAAATGGGGACATCTTTGGGTAGAATCTCTGAAATCTTGTTAAAACTTTGAGTTTGTGAATATGAAATGTTTTTATCAAAACAAGATTTGAAAAGCAGAATTCTGGGAACTCGGGTTTCTCTCAGAAAATAATTCACTGTTGTCACTGATCTAATGAATATCAGGAAAAAGAAGCTGGAGTTTCAAGCCCACCCAAACCACCATTTTAACCCATTAAAATTGCTCTTATACTTCAGCCTCATTGTTACCAACAAATACGTTACATCCCCATCGCCTTTTCAGGGAGCACAGCTATGATCCTCAGGAAAGAGTCTAAGTTCACTCCAATTATTACCAGCAACAAAAGAATCTTTCTAACTATTAAATGCCTGTTTCCACTCAAATTTCATAACTGTGAGTAATCTCCTGGTTTTAGGTGTCAAAGGTAAGTTCTGCGGAGCACCTACTCTGTTTCCTTCCTCTGTAGCCTTTCTGAGACACAGGAATTACATAGAATCATAGAATCATAGAATCATAGAATGTTTAGGGTTGGAAGGGACCACTAGTGGTCATCTAGTCCAACCCCCCTGCAGTGAGCAGGGACACTGCTAACTAGATCAGGTTGCTCAGAGCCCCGTCCAACCTGGCCTTGAATGTTCCCAGGGATGGGGCCTCCACTACCTCTCTGGGCAACCTGTTCCACTAGCGCTTTTCTGTGAGGCAGATACAACACCAATAAAGACCCTGACTTCTTGTTTGCAGCTCACAAAGGCCTAACCATCCTGGGAGCTGGGCACCTCATCCTCTCCCTGTGCTATCCCCGCAGCAGCTGAGATGTGCAGTGACCGGGAACACTAAGCACCTCTGACGTGCTACCAGGGAGCTGGTTGTGCTGGGCCACCTCCTGCTGCACTCCCAGCTTTGAAAGGGGTTATGAGGAAACATCTGAGGATGTGTTTCTTCCTGTTGTTCACCTCACTGAAATATTTGCCAGCTGCAAATGATGATGGGCCAGGGTCAAGTTCTAACCAGGCACCTCAAGATTTATCACTTGTCAAAGTACAACAGCACTGTTATTTATTCAAAGAACCCTGAAATCTTGCCTAGTTGTTAAATAAGAAACACTGCATCATTACAGCATCATTATGTTGTAGTTTTAGTTTACAGCTTTTGGCTGGATTTCGGGCTGAAGATGAAAGGAAAACATTGTTTCTGAAGACATTAGCAAGGCTATTGAACTATTTCTCCTTTCTTTCCATTCATTTATATTATTGCATTATGCAATGTTAAAGCACCAATTAACTCACAGAAAACGTTCCAGGTTCTCATGATTCGTAATGTATGCTTTTCAAAGAGTTAACTGAATTACTGTTGTGTAAACCCGGAGCATTATTCATGAGGCTGTGGCTGAAACAGCATTTCTTTCAATCTTCAACAAGATCAACCATATCCTCAATGAACAAGAGCAAATGGGAAATAAATCCAACAGAGGCTTTTGATACTAAATTTAAAAAACCTACCATCTATCAGTCTGGGCAAGAGAATTGCATAAAAAAGAGAAAAATAATGCTTGAATTATGCATGTTGAAAAGAAAGAAGGAATGTGTCCTCATTGCATGAAAACATTAGGAATACTGTGACGATCAACTTGGCTGTATAAACCTCACAAATGTCATAAGGCACACCTTTCCTACTTCATAGCACATCACACCAGGTAAGTATAACTGATCATTACGACTGCACCTTAAAAAAAACCCCAACTTTAAGTTTCCAGGAACCCTTGCTTTATATCCTTGAATAAAATCTTGCTGATTTTATTATTATTTTCCCTTGGACCCTCCAGTATATTTAGAACAGTATGCAACAAATCTTGAGACTGAAAATAAAAAGAAAAATGTTTTCTCTCATTTTAAGAGATAAATTCAGGTATGTCTTTGCATTATGCTGTTTCTCTTAAGTCAGTCTCTGCTGGAAGATGGTTCAATGCATGATTTAATCTGAAAATCTAGTTTTTTCATAAACTCCTTTCCATAGTAAAAGTGAATTTGCCTCCACGATGGCCATTTCTGCAGCATACACACCCTACCATAACACTAGACAAACTCACTGCTGTTAGTACCCACTAGTACACAGAGAGGCTATGAGGGTCAGTGGCATTCAGTGCTACTTTTCCACCCCACATAAACATGGAGGTAAATCCCTTCCCCCACTGTAAGACTTCCGTATGAAAGCTGGGGAGGGGGTAGGTACCCCTGAAGGGCTGCAAGAGAAGTTTCTGTGTCCTCCTCATTCAGGCAGACAGATTTCTGGAGAACTCCAACTGCAGATAGTATCTGCACTGGCTGTGTAGGATTTTTCTGTACTTCCATGAGGACTTTACCACTAAGCACCTGAACTTCAGGTGGAAATTAGCACCCAAGTAAAGAAAACTTGATCATATCCTTCAGTTTGCTAAGTGCCTTTAATTACCACAGTCACATTAGTCAACAGCAGCTGGCTATTCTGTACTCCACTCAAAAGCTATTTTTATTCACCTGCATTAACACCCTAATCACTTCTTTCTGTCAATCGTGTTTTGCCTGTGCTGCAGCAATGCTACAAAGGCATCAGGGCCCCTTTCTCTTAGACGCTACTTTTTTTGATTTCTATTTACTTGAAAGAGCTTGCCACCCAAGTATAAAATCAGAAATTGATACAACAAAGACTGGAGAGTCCTGAGGCAACAATGAAATTATTATAATAAAAGGAAGGAAAAAGCCTCATGTCAAACCAGCCATAAACCTAACCAGCTAATTTGAAGACCACACTCATATAAAACCTTCATGTGAGGGGAGAACATACCGGCAAGCCTCTGCTTGCTGGTTTGTCTAGGAGGGTGTTGCTAAAACTGTATTCCCACACCTTTGCAGAGGTGTAAAGTTATGCTACTTTTCATAATTTTGAAGATAGAAGAGACTGGTGAAACTAACACATTTGGAAAACACTTCAGTCAGTGACGCTGAATCTGCACCTTTCATAGGAAAATAAATTTTGGTCCAAATATTTCATTCTGTTCTATAGGTGAAGAGTTACTCTGGCCACGGACAAGAAGACATAGGACATGCTTGTATGTCACTCAGATTTTTCAGCTAGAGCATGTTAATCATTCATAGCTGCTTTGGCAAACCACCAAGGAAGGCTTATTCTCAGACATGTGCAGTGCTAATCTCACCAGAGATTTTATATAAAGCAAATAATTAAATAGATGTGAAGTAAAGGAGAACATAGGTGTGGAGCTGTCACGTACTAGATTCACCCTGTGGTGTGCCCAGCTTCCTAAGCAGTGTTTGGTTTTGAATGATCTTGGCTTCTATGCTTAGGTAGGGTATGCTACTAAGACTGTTAAGAAAGTAAAACAAAACTCTTGTATAGGGTGGGGTTTTTTTCCCAGCTAATTTGTGTAATATTGCTATATCATTTGTACCCAATTCAGTGACAAGCTTGTAAAGGGACTTTATCGCACTCTGTGCCTGCAACCAATTATAGGAAAAGGGGCCTTTGTTCAGCTAATCATCTGAGTGTTATCAAAATTATCCTTCTGGGCCCCATTTGGAAGTCTAAATACCTCTGGCAGTTGAAGTGTGGTGCGTGTAAATAATTAAAATTATAAATATCGCTAAACAAATGAAATTGCTAGTGATCTGGTAGCTTGCCAATAAACTTTTGCTCAGTGAATTCACTGAGCTGAGAACAACAAAGAAGATGCTGTAATCGAACACCATATGGCAAAGTTATGTTTAAAGTTTCCAAGCAGTGTTCTTTTTCTGACTCACATTTGAATGATGTGCTGTGGAAACAGAGGGTATATAACTCAGTTTGTGGTAGAAGACAGATGTTCCAGTCAACAAGAAATTAAAGGAATATGCTTCAAGTATCTGACTTCATGTTTTTCTTTGTATTTTTCTGCCCCAAAAGTAATATCACAGATGTCGAATGTAGGACTTTAAGTAGTATACTGATAGAAGTCATTTTACATTCCCTAATAGAACACACCTCTTGTTTAAATAATTCGAGTTTCATGAATTAAACATTTTGCAACTGCAGGGTGTCACTTCATTTTTGTTTACTTGTACCATAAGTAGTAGTAATATCTTTATATGCAGTAATATATGATGTACAAATCCATCCATTTATTTATGCATCAGAAATAGCCAGAGCTGAGTTAAAATCAGACAGGCAAGGAAGTAAAAGCACTTTGCACAAATATTTACGAGATTATAATTTTGTCTGGAGTGATGGTTTACAGGTCCAAAATTTTTTTCAGAGCACATTTTGGAAACATCTGTGGATTTTGGTATTCAAAGATGTGAAAATTCACTTCCACTTAAAATGCTTTACTTTTCAGGTGCTTGAGCAGCACCTTCAATAATTCATTTCTTTTTCTATTTGAATTGTTTTTCTTCAAAAAAGTTATCTGCTTGTGAAATGTAAATAAACACACTAATAGTCTCAGAGAATAAAGGAAACCTGGCCACGTTCACATATCACTTCTATTTTGTGCAACTGCGATTAGAAATAGTGTTTGCAGAAATAAGATTTACAGCATGACATCAAATTCTGGTCACCTACAAATGGCTATACTGGATGAGAAAAATGACCCATCATTATCCTATCCCCAGCAGTGGCCATGAACACAAGTCTAGGGAAAAGCAAAAAACAGAGCAAGCATTTATAATATGTCCCATGAGTACACTCAGCCTTTTCCTGCTTTATGCTCAGAAGGGTTCCTGAGACTGATGGGGATTGTTATTTAGTTCTCCTCATCTGATCTCTCTTCCAAGAACTTGTCCGGTAACTTTTGAATCCATGTAAAATTTTGGTTCCACAAAATCTTTTGGAAAGAATTTCCGTGGGATGAATACCCATTGCAATGCCTTTATTCTCCTACTGATAGAGGTAATGAACAGTTTCTAACTGCTACACGTGTCTCCCACCATTCTGCAGATCTCTGTCATCATCCCCCCACATCAGCTCTGCCTGGGCTGCGGCAGACTCGCTGAGTCAATCTTGCCTCACGCAGAAACTGTTTCCTACTTCTGATCATCCATGTTGCTTTCCCTGATTATTTTTTAGTTCTAATGCATCCTTTTTTAGAATAAGGGGATCAAAACTGCATGCCATGGGTGGGGTGTGGGAGAACTAAAAAATTTATTCCAGTGGTATTTTCTGGTTTGTATTCTGTTTTTTTCCCTGCAATTCTTAACTCTGGATTTTGTTAAACAGCTACTAAACACTGAGCTGATGCTTTCAATGAACTACAGAACAAAACCTCAGGTCTACCTCCTAATAGCCATCTCAAATGCATCCTGACTAAATGCATTATTTTAGATAAAACTGAATTCCATCTCTTATTTGATTGCCTAATCATATTTCATAAAGTCTTTTGCAATTCTTCACAACCTGTCCTTGTCTTGTTACCCTGAGTAATTCCAAATCACAAGTAAACTTTCTCCCCTCACTTTACACCCTGTTTTATAAATGATTACCATGCAACACCTTCTCTTAGACCTGCCCGGCTTTCCTCTACCCATGGTGATACGACACATGAGGATGGAATGAGTTTCTAAACCAGTGCTTTTCCGAGTAATTTCCTAATACACTCTCCCATCACCATTTGCTATCTGTTCTCATCATTATTCTTGTTTGTTTCCAGATGACGTCAGTATGTGAGAAGAAAATACGTTTATCAGGTTGCTTGAGAGGAACCTTCATTCTGGGCTCTGGTGATGAGTGACTTGCCAACTGCATGTTCTTGCAAATTCATGTGGTACATTATAGCCAAAATTACAAGTCTGGGGATGTCGGAAACAAAATAATGAATAAAAAAGAAAGTTTGCCTTTAAAATTGCAGTACAATCATTGCGACTTCTGTTGTTGTGGAGACAGTAATTACTTACTTTGCATCTTTTAAGCCTTGGACCAGTTTTGGTGCCATTGGTTGAGACAAAGGAATAGTTCTTGAAAACCTGCAAAAAAGCATGTGCTGGAAGAGCTGTTATTCACCACTATTAACTGTTTAGCTTAATTATTCTGGTCAACATCCATATGTTTTTGGTTTTTTTTTCATGGGATTCTTCAGACAGCTGATTAGATCAGTTCCCTTGTCTCATTGCATGTCAGTATGACCAGCCAATGCTGTTCTTTCTCTTTGCTGCTTCTGTGCTACTTTTAGAAGAGAATTATTTTGTGTCTCCTTTGTTGATTTTGACAAATTTGCCTGGGAAAAGTGTAAGGCCCTAACACACTACATATTTTTTTTGAAAATAGAGCCTACCATAGTTATTTACATCACTGTGTATTACAGAATTAGGTATAGAAGTTTCATCAAACTGCAATTAAAATAGGAACACTGGAAAAAATCTGAGGTAAAGAAGTCTACAAATGTAGACTTTCAAAGGAACTTTGTAGCGCTTCTGGCATTTGTTCTGCTGCAGTTATTACTGTTGTTGCAGTGTTATGATACATTTTTAGCTATTGATTTTTTTTCTATCTGTAAAGATATAATACACAAATTGTTAGGAATGTGATAAGGGAAGAGCCCAAAAGCAAAAAAAAAAAAACCCTTGGGAAATAGTACCCCTTGACATTTTGTCGCACGAGAAGAACACTGATTTTAACTGTCATGAAATGATAACTCCAGAGGTCACATTAAATAAAGAGATGTGACTGAATATAGAAGAATTCAGTGTGATCTATCTCTTTCCTTCAGAAGCTGAACAAATCCATAGGTCAAAGTTTTCAAAGAAGGGTTACAGAGGTCCAGTTCTGAAATATATATACACTGAAGTAAAGGTCTAGACCTCTGTCCTACCTCCTAAATCCCACAAGGAGCTACTGAACTAAGGTGGAGTTTCCAAGTCAACCATACGCAGAACTCGCAGAACTGGAGCCACACTGATCTGCTTTTCAAAAGATTGACCATTCAGCAGTTCCCACTGAATCCAACAGGGCCTGCTGAAACTTGGCACTTCTGACAGTACCACTTTCTATAAGCCCAGCTACGAGTCAAAAGTTAAGCTAAAGATCTGATAACACATTCCCAATATGCAGAGGATTTGAGAATCTGTGATTGCATTTAAAACATCTTTACAGGTGTTTCAGAATTGTTTGTCTATATTGCATACAATTTTCATTTAGTGTGTTAACTGTTAAAAGTAGATTCCTCTGTTCATTTCTGCCAAACACTATTTTCATTCTCCTAATCTAAATTGAACTGTGTGATGCAGCAAAGTACATTTCCTCAATGATAACGCCAGACTTACATAATTTTCTCACATCCCAAGGTCTAATGTGAAGGATACAGCATGAAGTAATGCTACTTTTATAGATGGGAAAGTAAAATTAAGATAAAAATGCCATTACTTTACTTCAGGGGAAAATGTAATTGCAAGGTTTGAAACTAATTTAAATATTATTTGAGAAACTGGATGACTCTGTGCAGAGCTCTGCAGGACACGGCAAATATTCTCGTTGCTCTCTCCGCTTTGAAAGATGCAAAGGTAAAAGATGCTAGCCTTAAACTGGAAGGCATACGGGGATTTTTACAGTATTTTTATTTCATTCTCCAGCTGAGTAAGTGTTTTTTCCCTGGAAAAAGACCTACTTTAAATCGAGCTTCATATGAAAAGGAAGCTTTAATAAAGATGTTCAGGACATCAATTAACAAGAAATGAAGTAGTCATTGGATAGAAAGCTTCAAGAGCCATGGTTCAGCTACTGACCTGTCTGCTTACATGATAAAACCTTATTAGGCTGTCAACACTGTAGTCTCCCAAAAAATCAAAACTGTAATATGCTTACCCTCTGTACATCTGAGTTAAAGATCTCCGTATTAAGCAAGTCAGGAACTGAGTTATGGAGAGGTTAAAATGACCTTCCTAAGGTCACACGGGGCATCTGAATGGGGACTTTCTCACTACTCTTCGTTTTTTTTCTGTTTGGGCTACAGTCTTGGGATTAGTGACTGTTTTTTTCTAGATCGTATATACAGCCTAACAAAATGTGACCTTGTGCAAGTGCCAGCCTGCTCGGTGTTAACATGGTGAAATCCTGAATAATGTAATTCATCAGAAAATCAGAGATAAAGAACTGTAGAGGAAAATTAGAAGTCTTAATTTAATTTTAAATGTTTCACCTTTTAATTACTTGAGAGAAAAATCAGTTTAGACAATTCCATGCTTCATTTGCTTTAGAACATGTAATTTTAAGTGTTTGGTTTTGTAAATTGTCTCACTTTTTGTACAGCTTTACTGGGAAAGTATAGAACAGAAGTTAGAATATGATCATTACTTAAACTTATTTTGCATTGTTTGAAATTTTTTCACAGAAAAGTGAAGAAAAAATGTAAGTAAGTGAAATCTATTTTTCTCCCTAGCTTTTACACTTTTCCCAGGCTTTCTAGCAGGAAGAATGGAGAAAAGGGAAATTTGAAAATATTAGAAATAAAATTATCCCATTATTTTTAGAAACATACATTTTCATAATACTTTCATCAGATATGGAAAAATAAACATTGTGAGAATTAATATTTTTCAGTAATTTTTTGTTGCAATTAAACTCGATGTTTCTCCTTGCATTTCTTGATGTAAATCTCAGCAGCATTTGATAATATTGATGATAATGAAAGCTGTTTCATGTTAATTGTCTGGCCCTGGGCTATAGTTTCATGACACAAATTATTCAGAGAAAACATTAGCTTAAAGTATTTCAGCCTCCCTTTGTCTCCTGCCACTCTTCCCACCTCTCAGTCTCACCGACTCCCTTTACTCTGCCAGAAGATTGTTTGTAAGGTCATGCTGCACGCCAGGTCCTGGACTGGAGGCACACCAAGAGGGTAGCATAATACCAATGTGAGACCAAGGGAGATCCCCTGTGCTGTGAAACCAAGACGTAAGTCATTTGTAAATACATTATTGCAAGTAAGTATTCATCTTTTTGTCCACCCAAATAGCATTTGCTCCAACACTAGGCATCTGAAGTTTGGGCTGCTCTCCTAGGCTCTCTCTATAAGCACTGGAAAGAAACAGTCACTTCTTAAAGACTGTATGTCTCATTCTAAATCCACTGTCTTATGATAGATGAATAACTCTTTTGAAACCCATATTTCTCTTTTAAAAAGATTATTTATAACTAAATGTTTAAAGCAGGTGACATGTTTTCCATCTACCTTATCACTCTCAAATTTAAGGTTTTGATGGATACATATAACCATACATATGTAAAGTATATGTATATTCTCAAATGCGTAGACAATTAGATAAGAAAAAGAAAGAAGACCCAGTCCCTGTCTTAGGAATATCCTGCTAAGGAGATGACATATAGGTAAGAAAAAGAAGAAATAATCTGACTGACTAGTGGAGTCAAATATATTTTTCATATTGTCAATCCAGGTTTTTCTGAGTTGAAATTAAGTTTGCATGTTAAATATTGAGAGTTTGGGGTCTACACAGTTGAAATGCAGGCCATTACCCAGTCAAGTACCTTGTGCCTGTACTGGAGATTTGACTTGCAGGTGGTATGCACAGAGCTTACACATGCCCAATGTCTGTGCTGAAGAACAGAACTGCAGCAGTGTTCACAGGCATCTGCACAGGGTACCAGATTTACAGGCTCAAATTATTATGATTATTTGGAACACATGATGATTTGGACCATCATACTAAGCATGTTAAAGATACATGAAAATACAGTCATCCTCCTAGAGCATAATTTAAGGCTACAAGAAGAAACAGAGGGAGGTTACTTTCAGGCAGATGAGGTTTACACATAAAACTGAAAATATTTTGGTCAATTAATTGGCTTAATGTATCAACACTGGTTCCAAAATTTGTAGGCATTGCAGCAACTACCTTTACTCCTCCTCAAACTGATCTTTTCTATCAAGAGAAGCTGAAATGGTTAAGAAGAGGTGCTCAGTGCTGCACTGCCATACCTGCATCGTGCCAGAGATGTTTCTCCCAGAAGCACTGAAGCAGTGAGGCAGGTGGATCAATGGCAGGACCTGTCTTTCCCGGGCAATCATACTGTGCATGTGCAGTCCAAGAACTCTTTATGAAATCATGATTCTTCCTTGTGCACAAACAGAACAACAGTTGCTTTATGCTTCCTGGGGACAATCAGTACGGTGAACGTCTGCTGCACAGAGATAAATGTACATGTACACCATCCAGCTCGCTCCTTTGTTCAAAGTGCATAATAACAATGTGAGCTCAGTGTTTCTTGATAAACTCATTCAAAGCAACAATTAAAGAGAAAATATCCTGAGTTCTGATAAATATTAATAATTCTCGATAAGTCAAAGCTGGCTCTGAGAACAGGGCATACCTTTAAGGGTGTTTTTATAAGTATCTTGATTCCCTAACAACATTGTCACAAAGAGACTCTTTATGCCACTCTGCGCAAGGAGTGAATTGTACTCTTTATAGTAAAATCTATTTAAATTTACAGAATACTAGTCAATTTGTTACTCATAATAAAAATTGTATTTTAATATTCTCCTTCTACTTAGCCTAGCAAGCAAACTGAATACTTGTCTTCCAGACATGCTTGTATACAGAAAATAATTCATTTATCTGTAAATGCAAACAAATTATTCTGCCAACCTGATCTATGGAAAGGAAAGCCAGAAAAAAAAAAAAAAAATCAAGTGGTCCCAGACTGCAAAGACCTTTGAATTCCAGAATTTTTTGATGAGCATAATGTAAAAGCACATGCCATCTGCAAAATTCATATTTTCTATACATTGATTGACAGGGAGAGTGGATAGTTGGTTCCAGACCATGTGTAAGTGGGTGGCAGATTTTGTTCTCCACAATATATTTAACAATACCCACGCTGACATTTTGTATCATTATCATGCCAGCACATGGCATTATGAGTAGAAGATTAAAAAACATTTAAAGCATTTAACTGACTTAATTCCAGCAACTGACCTTTGCTGACATTACTTAAATGCTGTTTTGCAAAGAAAAAAAGTGTAGCTTCAATCGTTCACAGCCTATCAATCAGCCTTCAAATTACATCAGGAACAAATCCTTTTTTTTTTTTTTTCCAGAAAACTGACAACTTTCCCACTGGCCTGGATGGAAGACTGTTGAACAAGCTCAGGAACTGAAGGAGCAAAAGGAAATGTCGATAATGCTGTGGGTATGCTGTTAGCAAGAAGGTTTTTCTTCATAGGCTGACTGCACTGCTGTCCTCTAGCTAATCTGAAACTTCAACATGTTGGCAAATTCTTTCATCAGAAACTGAACTACACCCCATTTTTTCTTTCAGTTGTTTTTGGTCTAATAAGACTGCTTGACATTTCCAGGTGTTTATCTTGAACTATGAGCCGCTTCTCCTCCAATATCCCACCGAGAGGAAACGTAGGTGCCCTGGTAAGTGCCGTTTAGTGTAGCATTTCACACGCAAATGGAATAAATAAACACAAGTTTAGCTGTTGGTGGGGGGGGGGGGGGTAATATATGGTTATTGAGACTAGAAATCTAAAGAATCCTCCCTATTTTTTTATTCAAAATATCAGATTTTTAAGTAGATTCCTAAAAATGGTGGATGATGGAATGAGTAGTTGGGAAACTAATGTGAAGACCGTATGTATAGAACAAAAGTATTTAAAATACCAGTTTTCCTATTACATCTTCCCTTTAAGTGTGAAAAACTATGTTTATTCAATTTGTTCTAAAATTATGCTTACATTTATTTCCATGGTGTTTTTTTTGCTTTCCTCCTACTTACTGTAACTACTTTCATTTCCTCACTTTCTCTCACAAACAACAAAAAAGCATCATGAATAAATACAAATCCAGTTTCTCCTGGTATCCTTATGTTCCTTTCACTTGTGGTAAAACAAACTCAAAGGAGCCCTTTTTGCAGTTCATACATCTACATTTTCTTCTGACAAATACTTAAAGTACGTTTTTAAGCTTTAATTCTAGTTCACAAAAATATTCCTTTTAAAATTTCATTAGAATTTCTGTGCCTTAAATCTTTAGTGATTATTAACTTTTTTCTAAACCTGAGTATTTGTGTCTGCAAGGATCAACCAGGTTGACGCACACAGCATCAGCTAACATTTCTAATACCTGCACAGGTCATTACACATCCTATTTAACCCCTAACGACAATGATTTATGTGCATGATCTTCTTTTTCATTATCCTTGTCCATCACTATAAACTGTTCTGTCTTGCTAGAGAACTGCCCGCTATGATATAATTTTCTTATATAAAACTAAACAGAATTCAATTTATCATACTATTTAAAAAGAAGATTTGGGTATGCAGAAAGATGTAACTTTTCCAATGAAAAATAAGGGCAATCAAAGGCATAATGGGCTGTTTTCCCGCTACTCTTTTGCTAGGGGCAAAACTGGTCTTCAGCTAAGGCAACACAAGTAACGTGGAAGGTCTGACACTTCCTCGTAACTTTACAAGGGTTTGTCTGAGCTTGTGTAGGGATTGGCGACCGGAAGATCTCGCGATGTACGGAAAGGATAGGGACTGGCCCTCCCCGTGATAGAGCTTATGATGTAACTGCAAAGGCGGGAACGAAGTAGTTTGCATATAAAAGCAGTGAAAGAGAGTTAATAAACGCCATTTGTGATATCCTCATATTGGTGTCTGTGTCTCAGTGGCCCGGGGGCAGAGGATGTGTGGCTCTTGTGCCGTCTCACCTCAAATGGGAGTTGTTGCCGCAGGCAGGTAAAGAAAGCCGGCTGCAACAGGCTTCTCATCTTTTCTTTAAAATTTAAGTCAGAAATTAGAGTCTTCTAATTTAAAAAGATAATTTAAATGAGAGCCCTGTTCTGGTGGATGTGTATCAGCGAAATGGAGGACCCTCTGTACTGACAACAGCTAGATGAAAAGACAGAGGTATGATTGCTGATGTTTGTACACGTCAGGTTTGTTAAACACTGCATAGCAGCTCAGCATTAATAGCCACGTTTCCTGGTAGCTTTGTGTATGTTAAGCTAAAGTTATTGTTAAACATAGTGATTTTTCAACCCCGTGGCACTTTGAAGTGTGCATTAGTACCAGGACATGCATCCTATTTTGAAATCTGTGTGGGATGTCTCTC
>NW_009259863.1:3570059-3587238 GCF_000687185.1 Egretta garzetta | reverse complement strand
TTTCCTGTTTTTTCAGTGTGCTCTATTTCACACCAATTTCATCAAAACCCTTCCACAGTTCTTGCTATAAATTGATCCCGTGTAGCCCTGCCTGACCTTCAGACCTTACAAAGTGATATTTTTAAAAGTTTAGAACCTTGCACAATGACAGATCTAAACAGCCAGGGACACATTTGGTCATGTTGTAATTCCATTGAAAATATTTCATTTATAAGAATAGGTTTTTACTCAAGCAGTGGATTTTTCTAGCAGTTAGTTCATCCCTTCTCACTCCAGTAGTGTGCAGAGTGCAATCTGCTTTTATTTGTTTGACTGGAAAGAAAGGAGAAGGAAAAGGAAAAGAGTAACTCCGGGTCTCACCTGACGGTTGCTGCATAGGCAAAGCACCTTAACTCGGAGTTGCTAAGGTGGCAGACTTGGAAGCCTTGCTGGATCTTCATGGTCCTCACAGCTGCATACAGCCTGTGCTAAGTTATACCCTGGATTCTGTCTTGCTCTTCAATTTATCTTATTCTTTGATTTATATTTTCATACTTCAGTGCGACCGTCTGTTTGTAATACCTGCTCTTAAGGAAATATTTTTTATATCCTTTTCCTAATACATTCCTCTTTAGACTTCTAGTTTAAAACCTGTTATTTGGTACTGCTGTTCATCAGGGTTTTTTAATAGAAACAAAATAAAATTTTTTTGGCCACCCTCCACCCATCTTTGATAAACACTGTAAGTAGGCACATTTCTGTATTTCAACTCCAAATTTGGAGATTTCCAAACTTAAATACAGGGTTTGGGCTTTACCTGTTATTAGGAGAAAGGTATTTTCACAATAACACAAATATTATCAAGTAGTGATTTTGCACAACATTTTTTAAAGATACACTGTTATCAGAAATCAAATACCCTGTTAGGCAAAAGCAGAGTAAGGAAGGGACTGAACAGAAAAAATGTTCTTGAACAGCACAGGCAGAGTAGCTTCTACAGCTCCACTCCATGGGATGCAAGCTGGTTTTGTAATGCTAGAAAGGAGTGACTTTATTAGTGTACTTCAAATACCTCCTGTGAGCACTGCATTCCCAGGAGAGAAGATGCAGACTGCAGGCATGCTAAGAAAACTTTACACTGTCTGCCCATAAAGGAAGACTCCAGAATGTTTCTGGGTGAGGAAACATGATTAACATAGTTCTGAATAATAATAATAATAATAAAAATAACAAGAACAACAACAACAATTATAATAATAATAATCCATACAAAAATGAGGTCTGAAAACACTTCATATGTAAGAACTGATTCTGAATCCATTATAAAGACACTGTTCAAATAAAGCCCTGGAGTATCTTCAGATGGCTCTGTAGTGAGTTTTATGGGATACAGTCAGACAAACAGCATTAACTTCATTGGTCTGCTGGGCTAGAAACATCAATATTGACCTAACTCTGCAGTTCTAATTAGAGAGGATTTCAGTGGGAATTTTCCTGGGATTACAACACTGGAATAGTGCCCACTGCCTCTGCAAAGTCAAAATGGCACCACAGATTACTGAACATGTCGGTTCACATATCAGTGGATCCATGCAATATTTGCTTTTATATTTGCTTTGAGAATGTCACAGTAACACAGATGGTGCAATTAGGTGGTTGGCTTTGATAAGTTGCACCTGCTTTTATGGCCTCAGAACATAATGTCTCTGGCCATTTTATTTCTTGTAACATCTTTTTTCAGATGGTAGAAAATTGCTTGTTGTTTGCATTGCGGTACTTCTATGGCTGCAGTATGTCTTTACAGGAATATAGAGCCACTTTTTTATTTACTGGTGCTAATGGGACCATACAACTTTTTACCGTCAGTCAGAAAATGATGCCACAGTGTGATGTGTGAAACAAAATTGCATTTTGCACACAAACACTTTTTCCCAGTGAACTCAAAAGAAAGTCTGTAATGACAAATGTTCTGGCTAGTAATGACAATCTACCTTTTTAAATTAAAATAGAATATGTGTTTTTTAAATGAGTTAAGGAAAAAAAAGATAAAATGTACTAAGTGCTGTAGCTAAACAAAACCTCTGCTTTCCAGGTGAAGCCTTTTGATTCATTTCCCTCAACTACAGGGACTTTCTAACTGCCTTCTGCCATCAGCTAAGAAAAAAAGGAGCTTGTTATTTTCACAGTGGCACTCCCAATGAGTGATCCAGAGGCTAGGGGACACAGCAAAGGAGCTTGTTATTTTCACAGTGGCACTCCCAGCTTTCCCAGATCTCTGCAATGAGTGATCCAGAGGCTAGGGGACACAGTAGGACTCAACAGGGATTTGGAAAAGACCAAGTAGTAGGTAAGGCCATAGCTTAAGCCAAAGAGCAAGGATAAGTCTATCTAGGTTTGAGAAGACTTAGCAATTCCGATCACTAGCAGAAACTTTGTCAGCCCTGGATAACCTGCGAATGAGCCCTTGATCCAGGGAAAACCCTCACATTTGGTGCAGCTACTGGAAGTAAATGTCTTCAAGGAGATGTGCTCAAATTTCCCCCTTGAAGGGATCTAAAGATCACTAATAACTAGTCAGAAGCTTTTCCTTAGTGTTGTGTCTTTTTCCCAAATCAGACAATTTTCCCATGTCAATCAAAAGCCTTTCCTAATCACATCTCAGCCCTCTACAAAATTCTAGGAAATAGTCATCATAGTCTATTAAAATGTAAAATGTAAGTTAGAGTTAAAATACCAGTCAGAAGAAACATGTGTGTGATTTTTTTAACACTCTGCACAAAACACATATAAATTTAGCTATTAGTTAATCAGTTAAATTTAGCTGATTTATTTTTCTTTTAAGAGTGAATTAATAACAAAGATCCCTTTTTCAACATTATTTCTTTGTCAATCTGTTTAAAAATTAAGAGGGAGACTCTCAATGAAATCATATAGCCTATTGTCTTTTCAACTTTTCCTCCAGTTCTTCAAATGAAAATATTCTTTCAGAAGTTTTTATCTTGCTTGAAGATTGTACAGAACAGAACACACAGAGTCACCTGATTTCCATTTCACAGATAAACCACATGCATCATGTCTTTGGATTTGTACCTTAGTGTTTGATAGATGTCTCTCACTTCCCTATAACACATGCAACCTTGGTAGTTGTAACAGAGGATAATAGGGAAACATAATTTGTTTAAAATGCAGAGAAAAGTGGCTTATGTTCGACTGGTAGAGAAGTTGGACACACAGAACATGAAAATCTGTGTTATTCCTTTTTCTTTTACACCTGCCTCCACAAACACACAAATGGGTCAGCAGCTAATCTCCCTGCTCTTTCTCAGACCAGCTAAGTACTCATTCAACACCAACTGTGTTCTTCCTTGTAGTTTACCTTACACCTTAATACTTTACTTTTCATAGGAGAATCATGTCTCTTAATTGCTTCTCAGAATAAGTATCCACAAAACACACTGCACACACAAATCCAAATCCAAATAAAATGACATATATACTAAGTTACAGACTCAAATGTAAAGGCTCAAGGGAAGAGCCATCAGCCTCACCTCTTAATGGTTAATCTCCATTAACGGTTGGACTTGATGACCTTAAAGGTCTTTTCCAACCTAAACAATTCTATGATTCTTAAATGCAAAATTTTGTAGAACACCTATTTTAAAATATGTTCTCTGTGTGTGTGTGTGTGTGATATAGATGTAGATATATGATATCTTCATATTGTGTCATATAATTTCTCCAGTCTACATGAATGACAAGCAAATTAGCATGGTCATAGTCCAGGGAAGTGGACACAGCAGACGGTAATTTTCCCCACAATATGAACTGCAGATGAATTTGTTTTTCAAAATACAAAAGGCTTATTTTTTTAAAATAGCCAAGAGACTTCGAGAAGGTATAAATGCCCACGCATGTCAGAGATAAATGTGTCAAATATGTTACTGGACATACATATGACCAATACACTCCCCCTCCTCAACAGGACAGGGGAAGTAATAAGACAAAAAAGCTCGTGGGGGAGGTAAAGACAGGGAGATCACTAACCAACGCCCCTGCTACCAACACCTTGACACCTACATCCAATACAGTATGTGACTGTGCATCAGTGGGTGATGGGGCAGCCAAACCCACCTGAGCCTTTGTCCCAAACTGATAATGCTAAGGAGGAAATCCAGAACAACCATTAATCAGATTAAAATGTGATCATAAAATTAGAAAAACACTATTGAAACTGCCTGAAAAGCAGTGTAAAAGAAACGGAAATCTGTAGAAGGTGTTGGGAGAGCCCTTGGAGCTAGACAAGGATTAGTGACCCTGGTTGGGCATTGCCAAACATCCCCCCACAGCATCCCCATTCCTGCCTGGGCCAGGACCAGCAGCTCCCTGTGTGGTACAGGAGGACCCTGTACACAGCCAGTGACCCACAGCAAAGGGACGGTGTGGGGGGCACCCCTTGTATGCATGTGGGGCACCTGTTCATGGCCCCAGGCAGGGGACCACCTTGGGGACCTGCACCCACACAGAGGGAGGGAGGAGTCCCTGAACTGCCAGAGGGTGCAAGGCTGCACATAAGTATGGAGGGACACATTAGTTACAGAAGGGTTTTTGGAAATCTGTAGGGCTATGTTAACATTTTTCAAGCATTGGGGATTGTGGTTTATCTGTTGTGTTGTCAGTATTGATCCTGAATGTATAGTTCACTGATTGCCAGTTAACTGTGTCATTAATAAATCAATAAACCACTTTGATTCTGATTTGATTTAAACCACATGAGTTGAGTAGTTTTTCCCTGCGACACATATGATCTATTGCTACACTGATTCAGAGGCCTGAGTCCCACAGAGGAGGATACAGGACCACACTTACATCCATAAATAAATAAACGCTCTTAGCTCAAATGGTTCAGCCGTGGCAAGGTTAAAAATAAAGGAATGTGGAGGGTATAAAGCTCTATAAAACAGAACCTCTTGTTATAACACCACTGCTAGGGAGAGCAATTTGAGAAAATTATACAGTGTGTTTTGCAAACAGCAAGACTCCATATGCTTAGTAGTTGCTATTTTTTCAATTTATTGAAATACCACATTTTCCACCTGCTATTCACTGTCAATTTATAAAGAAGCTTAAAAGTTTGTGACTATTTTGGCTTCCATAAGGACATAATGGCTTTCAGTTACTAGTTTTGAATGTTGGTACTTTGTTGCCAAGTATGATTTCAAACACTCACAGACAAGTTTGGTTATCAAATGCAACAAGTATATGCAATGGTAACTACCATGTAGAATAAACAGGTTAAACTGAAGATAGAAACTGAATTACAGCTAAATCTTCAGCTTACTCTAGGGACAAACCACTCCTACAGCAGGGCACAGAGTCAGCCCAACAGAGACATTAGTTAGAAGGAAAATCTGAACCACACTTCTCACTCAGAAATCAAATGTATAAGAAAAATTGGCTGAATATTTATCAGGTAGAAGAATCAAAAATCGAGAAAGATAACGGAATTTTAGGAAATTAAATACTAAAAAGGATCAAAGATTATATGGAAAACTCCTGCCCTGAGTCATTTTTAATAGAACAAAGTTGCACGTGAACGGACAAAATTTCCCAGTGCTTCCAAAATACAGAAACAGAGAGATACCTACTGACATCCCAGATCCTGAATAGAGATTGTGGGTCAATATGTTAGTTAACAGATTATTAGACCTCATCTCTCAAAACATTTTTCTATTTTACAGTAGGCTTTAAAAGGAATGCTTGAAGGAAGAACAAAACATTTTCTGTCATTACTTCATCATACAAAAAAAATGAAACCAGAAATAAGACTGTCTCTGCAACTGAGGTAATATTTTAAACCTAGAGAGACCAGAAACAAACATGAATTAGTTTTGCTTCTTCTGTATGTATCTGTTAGTAATTGCAACCCAGAGTATTCTACATGAATTTAAGAATATAAAGAATTTGAATTTAGAAATTATTTAATTTCATAAAGTTGGTCTCTAAGAAATGGAAAAGAAATATTCAGCTTATGAATTTTTTAAAACATTAACATACAACCTTTCTACCAAAAAATTCATAAAAATATTTGCTTTTATTTTAGACACAATTTGGTTTTGACAGTCAATCATAGGAAAAAAATGTATCTGTGATTAAGATTTTTTTTCTTGCCAGTTTAGTTCTGTTGTTCTTCATCCCTAGATACAAGACCTATTCATTGCCTGATGTGCTGAAAATCTCAGTTATAAATGCCATCTTCCTTACAATCTAAGATATTATAATTAATTAATTAGTGATAGAGCAAGATCAGAAGGTTTGGAGTTCTGGTTACATTCAGATGAGAAAGGATTGGGTGTTTAATTGTACTTTAACTTAAAAATCCAAACAATTGGAAAATGCACAACTGGACCAAAAAATCTCTTGTAAGGGGGTTTCTGCATGCAATTTTAATACTTCTGGCTAATGGCTGAGCTAAATAACCAGTTTTGTTGGATTTCGACATCTGAATTGTACAATACTGTATCCTACAGAATAAGAATTGTAGAATTGTTAACATATTCATTACATATGAGATAGATACATTCATAGTTTCCCCGCTCTAGCCCTCTGTCTGAGATTTGCACCCAGATTAAAGTGGAAAAAAGTAAAAAGAGGAAATGGCATTTCAAGGCCAAGTTTATTGTTATTATTTAAATGCATCACAACTGTTGATGCATCTGAACATAGCTCCCACTGAAGGAAATCTGAATAACTGCCATTTTTATTAGCACTATGGGCAATATCCTCTGTGGCATATCAGCAGGCACTCTGGTAAATTCAATACAAAAATGCCACAATCTGATTCAGCACCTTTGTAGCAAGTGAAGGGTGAAAATAAAATACCAGGATTATAATTCAGTACTATGTCTATAAAATTTGCCCCTTTAAGGTTGGCTGGCTGTTCTGCAGAAAGCTTAAGCTAGTTTAAGCCAACTGAATCTCAACCTGCTCTAGGCTACAAGTTCCCAATCTTTTTCTTGTGTCAGTACAAATGCTTATGTGATCAGGCACATGGCTACATCCTACTGGTCCTATTGAAAAATATTGGTTTTCTGCATTAGTTTTCAGCAAAATGAACTGTCTGAGTTGGCTGACTGCAAAGCCACATAAATGATGCTGGCAGAAGTGCATGGCAGGAACACACCATGGAGAACAGGCTGAGAAAAGTCCATTGGGAAATCCCTTCTTGAAACCAACCAGAACCAACTCCACTCTTTTCTGAACCATATAGGCCATCACATCATCCATATCACATAGTTCCTGTGATAAATAATATGGACAATTCTGATAAATGCATTATTCTCTGTCATGCTCTGCATAAGAACAGAGTAGAATGTGCAATATAAAGTTAGGTCTGGGAAGGCAGAGTTTTTCTTTGTATTGTAAGAAGAGTTGTTTTTGGAAACTGTTGTTGAAGAGGATTCCAACACAGCTTAGATTAGTACTGACAGTTTAGGATAAAGACAGGTAAGATATAAAGATAGAATCATGTCGGAAAATCAAATTGGAATTCATGAAATATATAATGCTCATAACACATACTGACTTGACTGTCCCATCAGATAAGAATATGACATTGGGATATCACCAGGGTGTTCAACAAAGGTTTTGCAAATGAGAGTTTTAGAAGAATTTTTCAAAGAAATCTGTTCTTCTCTTAACTTTCTCAAAACCAGATGGGCATGTCAATATCAGGAAAGTAAAGAACTGTGCAAGTGCCTTTTCTCGAAGCCAGCAGGAAGTATGGCTTAATCAAAATTGATTATCATTTTGATTATTCTGTCACTGATTATATTTCCATATCAACAGAAATAGTATTATATGATTTCAAATAATTTAATCTATTTTGTAATTTAATCAATGAATCAATTATTTAAATCAAATGTACTTCCCTGAAACTTTTAAACTTCTTGTGAGACCCCTAAAAATGGTTAAAAAAAAGGAAAAGGAAAGGAAGGAAACTCATATTTGCTAGATATTACCATATGCATGCAAAATATTTGAAGTTATATGTAATTCTACTACAAAGACCTTATGACAAACAAGTAGAAAAAGTTTGGGAAAAAACTGAGCTATACAAAATTCAAAAAATCCCACTCCTTCCTGGAATTAGCAATGTAGCAAGTAAAAGAAACACATTAGGAAGGAAATAAATAGCAAATATATAAGTATTAGCATAATATTAGTATAACATTAATTACAAAGCAAATGTTATTTTAGTACGTAATACTAATATTACATATCACTATATTGGTGTGTGTATACTCCTTGCTACTCTGTAAAGTGTGTATTTGGAAACTGATGTCCTAGAATTACTGAGGAATAGAAGGTATAAAATAGATGCATTGAATGAGACATAGTCTTGGTCAGAAGAAAAAGCTGACATTAATCTTCCTGAATCCTACAGCTCTCTCTTCTGTTTGCACCCAAACCAGCCACTAAAGTGGGTTCTTCTAAGGCTTTTGATTCATTATTCATAGCATGGCTATTGTTGGCTCACCCAACCACACAGTACAGATCATGTCTCACTTTGTAACTTCTTGGAACAAAAAACATTGGGAAAGTGAACAGAAAATATTTTCATAGCATTTTAAAATAATAAGTTGTACTTACTTTCCTCTTATGCACAGGCCATGGAAGAACTTCCAGCTGAATTCCACAGTCCTGAGCTGACCTGTATTTGCATATTCAGGAGCAGGACTTGCACCTTCGGAAGATGTCATTTTCAAAACACTTTATCTTTGTCTTAATAAATGTGGACAGTTAATTTACTGTCCATTTTATGACAATGATGTCTGAACACTTGGAAAGCATAAATCCTAATACAGATTGCCCTCAGCCCACCCTCTGCATCATCTACCTACCTCATCTTTGCTTCACCCAGGCACAACAAAATGCTAAGCTCTGAAAGTTCACTTGTTTGAATTTAAAAATTGCAATGAATCCTGACAGAACAAATAAAACAGGTCATCTCTATGAAGTGTACATTTCAGTCACCTTGAAAAAAAAAGACCTTCAAAAACTGTAATGCATTTTTCATACATGTGAGGGAAACATTATACTCACACTTCATGGGTGAAATATTGCATATTTATAATGATTCATTGAGCCATACTCAAGCATTCTGGAGTGTCAAAGGTAACTGGACTATTTTTTTCCCAAACACATGAGATGAACAGAGATGAAACACAGTGTGTTTCAGTGTCTAAAGTGTTAATAAAAATTAAAATAAGATATGGTGGAAGATAAAAATACCTTTTTCTGGCACATTTCTACACAACAACATTTTCACTTTCTTCAGAAGCCTAGACATATTTATCTTTCATGAACTACCGCAGAAAAGATACACATAAGCAAATCAAAGCACTCTTTGCTAAAGATCAATCAATCAGCTGTATGATGCTACAAATCATTATAAATATTAAGAATAATTTGTTGGTCATAACCTAAGGAAAAGTGCCCCAGAGTGCCTTTCCCAGCTGAAAACTTGAATATTTGGAAAATAGGGTGATTTTGAGCTTTATTGTCTTGTTAACATCTTGTCTGACATTCTTCCAGCAATGCGCAGAAGAGTATAATTTAACAGGACATGTATAATTTAAAAAAAAACACACTTCTTATTTGGATTGCCATTATTGATCCAAATATCAGGTCTCCAGTCTGAATACATTTGGCTTTGTAAGGAAAGTTATGGTATCTTACATGTGTACTGGATAATTCAGTGATGAACAAGTGCTAAATAGTGTTTGCTGGAGCTGAAATAGTACTGGCAGAGTTTTAACATATTGCTTTCAGCAATTGAGTGTAATGGCATTATTCTTATCATATCCACATAAAATACATGAGTAGATTAGATGAGCAGGATTAATCTGTCCAACTGAAGATGCCTATAATACAAACGTCTGAATTCGAGCTAGACCTTGTTGGATCTCTTTAAAGTGAATGGAGAGAAAATAAGTACCCTAGGGTACAATTCATCTGATCCCAAACCTGAAGACTATTAAGAGGTCAGATGCATCAAAATCAAGAAGGACTAGGAACCGTGACGACTAGTTTAGAGGTAGACATCCACACTGCGTACATCTAAGGTCAGATGAGATTACTGATGTCCACTTCATACAGGAAGGACCAAGCCTGACATAGTCCAGCCACATGCCTCAAATTCACTGTAGCTGATGCCCAGCTGAATTAGTTCAATGGAGAAATGAAATTACTCAAAACAGCTCCAGCTGAATTGTGGGAGCTACTGATTCCCATACTGTTTTGGTTTTTTTTTTTCGAGAATTCAAAATTAAATTAGATCTAAAGGAAAGTAGAGGAGAAGAGACAAAGAGATGAAAAAATATTCCTCAACTCGAGAAAACAGTTTTGAGAAATAAAATACGCTGTATGTCGAATTAGTACTTTCACTGCTGCTTTCTTCCACAGATACACAAGAATGTCCTCTGAGTTACACAGTTTAATAAATTGGAGTTTTATACTGATCCCCAAATCCAAAAATTGAGAAAAACATAGAAAAATGTCTGAAGGCATATTTAAACATTGATGAAAGAAAATAAATTAGAGTGAAATAGCCAGTCGGTCTATGTAATCATAAGGCACCAGTCATTCAAAAATAATTATCAAAGTCTTTTATCTCTGGCTAGACATGGAGAAACTAGGACTGGCAGAAAGGACTTGTGTGTTCAGTAGGTTTACTGAGGTTTGCTAAGATTGGTAGCATCAGGCTCTGGGCTAAGCCTGTGAGGAAGCTGGATGGCAATTATACAAATAAACACTAAACTAATTCACTGAAAGGAACATTTCCCTCTCAACCACTGAGCAGGGGGGTGAACGTCTCTAATCTTGACAGTAGCAAAACAGTCTGCAGTTAGGACATTGAAGAAATATCACTGAGAACCAGAACACAGATAAATATGCATTGGCTCTTAGAAGGGTATGTTATGTCAGTAATTCGCCATGGGAAAGCATTGCTCATCTCATATGGGAAGGATAGGCATTAGCAGGATAGAGAAGACCTGATGTAAATTTCCTTAGGCAGAACCCCTGAGTCATTGTTCTGCCTGCCCAGTCTAAAGGTTAGCGACTGAAATACTTAGCACCATGCTAAACGCTATGCTTTTTGGTTCAAGCATTTTCTGTTATACTTCAGAATTTAATGTGCATGTGGGTGCATGTTTGTACACACGGTTCTTTCAAGCAAAGGATTTTGCTAAGAAAGCTGTAAAGGAATTTTGCTCTGGCAGACCTTCTGGAGGAAAGGGAAAAAGGCATTTGTATACCACTAACATGAACTGCAGCTTGTTCCATTCCTGCCTTGGGGTTCCTATGTGTGTTTTAGTGAGTAAAGTCACTGGTAAAGCGGTACATGCAGTCCCTGGGTTGAAAGCATAATGTGATATCACCAGGAACAGAACCACATTTGAGCTTCAACTTTTCTGACAAACTGATTAGTCTGATTCTTGCAAGTATTTAAATATGAAAGACATTGACCTGAGAATACAAACTTGAGTGGCCTTTTCTTGTTATCTTTGCTCTATCTGCCAGCTTATCACATGCAAGGAGTGAGACTGTACTTGAATACATTTTGAAAACCTCTGTCTTTTCATGGAACAATGGAATTAAGCTTTCTCCTTCTATCAGTAAGAGACCACAGCTCTAGTATACAGGAGTCACATAAAACTTTTCTTTTACGAACATCAGAAATAATGTACAATGTGCAGAACCTACCATGGGAAATGTGAAATGTTCATTCCTCCTCTTCACTGCAGAGATTGGAAAGAGATGGAAATCCATCCTAATTTATTATCTGCTTTTGTCTTCCTCAACATTTTACACTCCATGTGCTGTAACTCTCACTTTAAAACCTGTCAAGCTCGTTTACAGAAAGCATCATCCCTAGAGCAAGCAGGGTAACCAGAGCTAACCAGTTCAGAAGTCAGGGAAGAGGAAAATCTCAAATGTAGGATGATGGGGTTCTGCAGAGTGAACTTGGATTCCTTAATCACTTGGCATTTTTTCTCAGGAGAGAAGTTTCTCATCTATTCCTTTTTTCTTCCTCTTCTTACCCACAGAAAAAGGGATTAGCCCTCTTGCTTTCTCATGCCTACCCTTTCCATCCTCCCCCGCTCAGGCATCTGAATGTAGTTGTTCTATAAAACACATGCAATAAATTCAAAGGAGGAGGGAAAAAAAGAGAAACAAATATAGGAAAATGGGAATATTCCATTTTCCCAAGCATTCCACTGATCATTTTCACTCAAGTGTCTACATTTTGTTCTGTCTGTCCCTAGTTGCTCTCATGGCCTTGTTGCAAGCTTTGTAAGAGCCAAAGAGCAAGCCAGCTGGCTGCAGACAGAGCCTCACCTCCATCTGCCTCCTGCAGGCTCAGCCCTCCCTCAGAGAGATGGATTGCTTAATCGCAAGTCTGTTGCGCCAGTCTTTTCCTTTGCAAGTGTAGTAATTTTAGGGAAAGCACTGTCAAATATGAGAGACAATTTCAAAGTACAGCTGTTTGAAGCATTCTATTTAATTCAATAGAACGTAATGGCAAATGGTATTTTTTCAAAAACCTTCATAAGACAGTAGAAAAAAAAAATCAATACAAATCTATTTCCCTAGCTCAGTTGCATCATTAGAAAGCTATACTTTTTGGATTCATGTCTATGGGACTTTATTAGTTTGATCCCAATTCAATCTTACAATATTCTTCCTTAAGGAAAGCAAGACAATTGACAACAATGAGGGAAAAAGAAAACAAAATCCCACAACACTATTATAAGGTCCAAAATTCACATTTTACAAAACTACAAAATCTTAGAACGTAACATTCAGGTTCTCATTTTTGTAAAATATTAAGTCACTGTCAAGGCAATAAACTCTAACAATGAGAAACATTAAATTCCAAAAGGTCTGTTTTTCAATGGTTAAATTACCTGTTTTCCTAGGCATTTTGTCAGGTAAGGCAAAAAGGTATGTCTGACATAATCTTTGAAGCTGAAATTCCTCTATTAATATGAAGAAAGTTAACATGTAATAATAAATGCATAATAAGAGGACTCAAGGCCATAACCTACAAATATAAAAATTTAAAAGGATAAAAGAAGGAAAATACTATTTTTTATTTCACTGTCCCCAACATGAGATTCAACATATGGTACAAAATGAGCTTTCAAACACAGAAACCTACCCAGTTCTGAAAATATGTTTGTTTAAATTTCCATGCTAATACAGAGAAGCACCGGGTCTCTTGGCAGAAAAAACAAGCGTGTCACACCAGGAACTTTGCACTGATGCATAAAGTCCCCTAGCTCTATCTAGTGGATGGAAAGGAGCATACTGCTTTCTGTGTAAGACCTGCTTAGTGCTTTTGCTTGCATACTTGAATGCAACATAAAGACCTTCTCTTTTCACTTTGAATGTAGTTATACTGTCTAGAAATGGATTCAAGCAATAGAACAATTGGCTGTGTTATTTTAGGGGAATACTTCTGCTTTCCTGCAAGGGCCTTGTGCAAAAGACAGGGCTTAACAAACAATAGTGAGGTGAGTTTGTCAAGAGAAAGAGTATTTTATTAAGCAACTGATATTAATGGACAAAAAACAGTCACACAAGTTCTTCTCTGGAGCTAAACCAAACTTGTTTATGTTTTGGACCAAACTAAATCTTCACCCCAAAAGCATTATTTTCCTCCTTTTTTCCTCTCTTCTATTGTATAGTATATGTATAGTACATGGTCATGTAAGTTTTGTTTGCAAAGACATTGCTTGTCTCCTCCATACACAGTCTTGCATAGCTATCATGACTATGTCAATAATACAAATATAATAAATAATTTTTTTTTTTTACTTTTCCTAAGGTAATTTAGTATTGCATCCTTTTTCATCACTTTGATACATACATTTTGATATACCTACATAGACAATATAAAAGACAATAGGAGAGGAAAATGTTTAGACATGTCTATTAGCTGCTAAGAGTGTTCCCTCCTGAAACCTGGCTGTAAATCCAGCCCAGGCTTCCATCTACTCCTGCAAAACCTTGTGTAAGCCCAAGGATCTGCATGTGGCTTCCCAAGCCCAGAGCACAGCAAGGTCAGGCAGCACAGCACAGCCCTCACTGTGAGCTCAAGGGATGGCAAAGAGCCTGGCGTGGGGTGAGGGGGGAAGGCTTTGGTGAAGGTAAGGGATCCTCTTTTCCCCTGAGGGAAAAAATCACTTTTCTCATTAAATTTGATAAGGCGGTTGAAACTAGTTGTCATGTCCCCTCACAAAAGCAAGAGTTCAATGAGATTTCATGTGAGGTCCCTCTATGCCCTCCTAAGCAAGTATGCTCTTTCATTTCTTAACAAGATATTTGTCAGACTAAAGGATGTGGGAGCTAGCGTATTCTTGGAGTTACTGTAACATGTCTTTGTTATTGTCACACATTGCACTAGTTTATGCATATTTGGGGTCTCCCAAATGAACTAATGAGATGTTTGCCACATGAGCTATTTTTGAAGGCCTGCAAGAAATTTGTACTTGTGCTGAATGTAGCTGCCAACTTGTTTACTGGAGTGAGAAATAAGTCTTTCTCTTCTGAGGACTCTTGTTTAACTCCACAATGTTTGGTTTTTTTGTTTTGATCTGTAAATCCCTCTGTAGCTGAAACTTTGTACTCTGCCACAGCATTGATCTACTGAAACATTTTAACTAACTTTCTTTAACTTTCCCACAGAAAAGCTTTCAGTCTAGAAAAAGTTTGTTTGAGAAGCCGTCAAATCCTCGATGCATTGAGATTTCAGCAAAGGACTGGTGCTGTAAAATTCTTGGAAGTGTAAGTGCAATGAGAACCACTCAAATCTAAATAAACTAGGACAAACTTGGGAAAGGAAAAGAGAAGTGAAGGTAAATGAAAGATCATAGACTTAGCTGACATTCAAAAAAGGTTTATTGTGTGGCTGTAAGAAGAGATATTGCTGAGTTAGATACATCTTTTGACAGTGTAACGTATCCAGCTTCACTCCAACAAACTAAAATGTACTAGCAAATCCCCTTTTTTCCCTGGCATAGTTGTGTTTAGAGCTAGGAATATTATAGAAAACTGTACTGCTAAGTATTGTGATATTTTTAGGTGATACAGTAATTTTTTTAGACCAACTGATAGCATACAAAAATAGTCAAGTTTTATCTTCAAAAATACATCTTTATTTTTAGTATAAGAGTTTATCTAATGAAGATATTCCTTCTCCTCCCAGACTTCATACCCTTACAGCTACAACACTAATATCTGCAATTAGTATCACCATATCATAAAAAGATTCTAGGATGGACCTAGCCTTAAATATTTTTTTTATTTTTTTCTATCATTTTTCAAAGTATAGACACTTGGAAAGTTTTTGCAGTAGAGTTAATGGTTCCTGTAGAGCAAATTTTACCTTAATGTCTTTAATTAGGTTTAGCAGACCTTTGTTTAGACCAAAGATAATGAGAATCCCATGGAACAAAAGATTTGAATTAAATTAAACTATTTTGAAACAGTAGACACAAGCACCATAATTTTCATAACATGTAATTTTACCTACAGTCAGTCTGAGGAATTGCTGAAGAGCAAGTAACCAGCAGACATGAGAAGAGGCAGCCTGGTTTAGTACTTAGCAGTGCAGCACTCAAGTCTTATACTTCATTATTGGGTTTGCCTGAAGATGAAGTGAATGTTTGAGGAAGACTGGTGAGAGCACAGCGCTATTTTGGGAGGGGATGCTCAGACAAAGATTGACTACAATGAAGATGTTTGGCACAAGAGAGCTGTCCATAGGAATCATATCAATTCTAACGTGGTAATATTGTTAATAAATAATACTGATATTGACCTGTCCTACTATTATTTTATATGCATTCAGACCTTGTTGATTTAGCTTGCTTCCTAAACCAAAAAATGCATACATGTTCACGCACTTGAGATTATATAAGCAACTAATTAATATTAAAAGCTAGAATGAAAATAGGAATATTATCACGGTTTTGCAATTCAGTGATCTTACAGTCAAAACTCTACAACATGGAGAAGGATTGCAAAACTGGAAACATTAGAAACCTGCTTTGATGAAAAATTTCAAAATTTCTAAGACATCTTTGTCCTTTGGTGAGGTTTTACAGATAATGTGAAAACACTAAATTTAAGCAGATAACAGTAATTTATCCTGCATAGACTACCACTTAATTGAATTGTAACTAGCATAGTTGCGGCTACACCCTGAGGACCCTTTGAAAATGAGGAATGAACCCGTCAGTTTATTTCTTCCCGATTAAGAAAAAAAAAAAAAAAAAGAGTGTAAAAGCCTCTACAAATCCTGAATCCTTATGTTGACAACATGAAGTAGCTGTGCATAATGCATAGGTACTGATTAGACATTTATTTGATTTACTGAAACACTGCTACTTAGCACTTTGCAATGCATCAGCCTCCTGAATGGAGGCTCAGACTACGATGCGTCCATGTAGACAAATTTTATCTTCACCATTTGAAAACCTGCACTAGGGAACTCCCAGACAAGAAATGCTTCTGGTCTTTGGCTGAAACTTTTCTGACACTTATTTCTCAGACCTTTATATGACTATTCATTATATTGGTGAAGGGATACCATTTCACCCCCACCTTTTAAAATTATATAAACAGCAACATAGATTGCAAGCCATATATTTCTGTCTCTAAGTACTATCTCTATTGTACCTTGCCTATTAGGATTTAGTCATTACTAGAGACCATGGGCTTCATTCCCAAATTGTTTATGATTGCAGCTTCTTTTCTTGCTCGCCTCCAGACACGCAACTGCAAATACAGTAAAAAACAACTGCATTTCTGACAACCCTCCCTTATATCTCCTACTATCGCTCTGCTTCCAGTTGTAATTCTTGATTTTCAGACTACTGCTGTAGGCAGTCCCGCAACACAAATAATGAGTCATGCAGAGCAGTATAAAGTGCCTAGGCAAACAGGTGAAATAAGTTACATGCTCAGGAGTGCTGCAGTCAGTGAGGCAATATGTAGGCTTTAGACAGTGGCCATATATCTAAGGCATAGCAGAAGATATAAGCCCTTTCTCTCTCACCTAGTCAGACTGCAGCTGGGGAAGATGCAATTCGCAATGGGAGCCCAGGCAATCCCAAGAGGGCAGTAACAG
>NW_009259863.1:3500529-3570040 GCF_000687185.1 Egretta garzetta | reverse complement strand
GCAAGGACAAGCCTGCCAAAGGGAGATCCAACAAGGGGTCCCTGTCTCTAAAATATGCTGATAGAGGGGAGCCAGAGAATGGTAGGGAATGAACCCCTTCCATTGAGCAGGAAACAGTTCAGCAATGAGGAGGAGGGGAAAAACGGAAAGACTCTCTCTTTAAGACTCAATATACATATGGAAGGTGATGGATTGTATTGGCACAGTTCTGAGTTGTAATTTACCTGGAAAAACTAGCATAGCTGATTCCATCCTCTCTCTAAAACAGATGGTTATGGTAGTGAAGGAACAGCTAGCAGTGTCCCCCAGCCATAGACATGGTCTTCAGGGCTATACTAAACTGTTAATTGCAAGAGATCTTCCAGCCACCGGTGCCTAGGCCACATCCTGTGCTATCCTTTACTGGGATGTATATTGATGTACACTAGCTTCCACTCATCCTGCTTCATCTCAGTTTCTGTGGGATGGCAACCTGAGCATCCTCTGCCAGAAAGGGACCAAAATATATTTTAACCTTTTCCCATCCTGGGTGACTGGGGAAAGAGAACTCGTCCTGTTAATTCTTGTAAACACAGACTCATATATGAGAGTCGTGACTCATATTCACTTACCTTTTAACAGTGAAAATGTGATGTACTCTGTCAGTAAGCACTAAAATCACTCCTCATCACACCTCTGGCAACACCACTGCATCAGTAATGCTTTGTAAAACTACAGCTAGTATTTGTTCAGTGCTGTTTCTGGAGACCCAGAGCTACCCCTCAACAATGCAACAGCATGCAAGACCACAGCCTGTACCATAAAGGGTGAGTATGCCAAAGCCTGTCCTTCCTGACAGTCGTCCCTTGCCGTAGGCTCATCTGAAGATCTGATTGTGTATCTTCAGTTTGCTGTGCAGAAAGAAACAACTTAGGCCATCTATGAAGATCAAATTAAAGGCTGAACTGTTGTGCTAAATTCTGTTATCGCCACGATGTAAGTACAGAGCAGCTCTACTCAAGTAGGTGTATTTAAGCTGATGTAAAATAAGAATAAGTAAAACAAGGGGCAAGCCTCCAAACACTAAGGAGGCTTCCCACTGTTGGGTAGTATTATGTAAAATGAAGGGTTCAGGAGAGGATTCTGAAACAAAAGTGTCTGAAAAAACAGCACCCCTGCACAGATCAGAGAGGATTTTCACAGTATAAGGTCTGATATGCAAAAAGCTGAGACCACAACCTACTATGTCAGAAATCATGTTTAAAGCATCAGATGAGCTAGAATAAATCTTCTTAAAGCTAATAATTGCTTTCTTTTTTATTATTTACTCAGCAAAACGATGTATTGATTTTGAAAAACAGAAGAGTGGGGTTTTTTTTTCACCTCTAACTTCAAAAATGTAAACTCTTACAAGGCAATGGCCTAGAGTTTAAACAGGTTAAAAGAAATCAAGAACCTGAATGCTGTGACTATTTGGGGTCACTGCACTAAAATAAATAAGATTCCATACATCTCACTGGAGGTGAGACTTATTTTCTGTAAGAATTCTTCTTTTTTGTTCTGAAGTCTCCACACTGAAATTCTTAATCATAGTGGCTGTTCAAACTGGTTTTAGAATTAAATATACATAGTTGATATCTATACTATAACAGGTGAAGGAAACTTTTTTAAAAAAAGGACAAGCATTTCTGTCAGACAGAACCATAAGATACCTCTGCCTGCATGCTGTAGAAAGGAATGGCTTGGGAGTAACTCATCCAAAATCCTGAACAAAGATAAAAAATGTATTCAGTTATTATGCACTCAGTTGGCAGTACAGCTCTTAAAAGAAATGACAAGCGAGTATGATGAAAAGAGGATATTTAAAAACCTCTTAATTTTACATAACTTTTAACAGTATAATTAATTACAATTATGATAATTAATATCTCTGATTTTGATTGGTATGAGAGAATACATAAATATTAAAAAGTTATATTCTTGCATAGGAAAAAAAATGCATGTTTAAGATACGGTGATCCATAGACAGAAGACTAAGAAAATGCTATTTTTATTTTCCTTCTTTCCAAGACCAGGATCCACCAAAACAGAAGGAAATCAATGAGAATACAAAAAAAAATCTTGAAATTCTTTTCTTTCTTAGGAGGTGGCAATTACATTTTATGATTGTTTTAGGCTTGGTACTATGCTGCTTAATCATCCATTTCTTCATGTTCCCATATCCACTTATAACTTTGCTGTAGGAAAAAATATTTTTATGGTTCTGTTCCAAACAGGCTCACTTGAATAATTTGGCCTTACTAAAAAAAAGCTATTTAGATATTGGTAGTACTTTAAGTTTTGCAAGTCAGCAAGAGGCGAAGGGTTCTGGAGCAGAGGATCACGCCGACGTACCCTTTCGGAAGCGGCAACACCGCGGCAAAAACCGCGGAGGCAGAAGGCGAAAAAGCACAGGGAGAGAGAGGGGACCCCAACCCCCTCCCAGGGGCGGGAAAGAGCGGGCTCCTGGGGTTTTTTTTTCACCTCTAACTTCAAAAATGTAAACTCTTACAAGGCAATGGCCTAGAGTTTAAACAGGTTAAAAGAAATCAAGAACCTGAATGCTGTGACTATTTGGGGTCACTGCACTAAAATAAATAAGATTCCATACATCTCACTGGAGGTGAGACTTATTTTCTGTAAGAATTCTTCTTTTTTGTTCTGAAGTCTCCACACTGAAATTCTTAATCATAGTGGCTGTTCAAACTGGTTTTAGAATTAAATATACATAGTTGATATCTATACTATAACAGGTGAAGGAAACTTTTTTAAAAAAAGGACAAGCATTTCTGTCAGACAGAACCATAAGATACCTCTGCCTGCATGCTGTAGAAAGGAATGGCTTGGGAGTAACTCATCCAAAATCCTGAACAAAGATAAAAAATGTATTCAGTTATTATGCACTCAGTTGGCAGTACAGCTCTTAAAAGAAATGACAAGCGAGTATGATGAAAAGAGGATATTTAAAAACCTCTTAATTTTACATAACTTTTAACAGTATAATTAATTACAATTATGATAATTAATATCTCTGATTTTGATTGGTATGAGAGAATACATAAATATTAAAAAGTTATATTCTTGCATAGGAAAAAAAATGCATGTTTAAGATACGGTGATCCATAGACAGAAGACTAAGAAAATGCTATTTTTATTTTCCTTCTTTCCAAGACCAGGATCCACCAAAACAGAAGGAAATCAATGAGAATACAAAAAAAAATCTTGAAATTCTTTTCTTTCTTAGGAGGTGGCAATTACATTTTATGATTGTTTTAGGCTTGGTACTATGCTGCTTAATCATCCATTTCTTCATGTTCCCATATCCACTTATAACTTTGCTGTAGGAAAAAATATTTTTATGGTTCTGTTCCAAACAGGCTCACTTGAATAATTTGGCCTTACTAAAAAAAAGCTATTTAGATATTGGTAGTACTTTAAGTTTTGCAAGTCAGCAAGAGACACTGCAAAGTTAAACCTCAGACTAATTTCTCGTATTACCCAAGAACCTTTGAAATAAAAGCCTCTTCTCTCTTCAAGACTCTTGGAGGTACACTTGTAGCCACCAGATAAACTAAGCTGGATACAAATGTGCTTGCCATCAAATGTGTGAGTCTTCTAGCTTTATCTCTGAAATCAGGCCAGTAAAAACAGCAAAATACCAAACCGCACCATCATTCCATTAGATCTCACACCTAAGAAATAAATCTCATGGGAGCTTTTGGGAAACATTTTGTTGCTTCAGAAATTGTATGCTATACTCTGAAATTTGCTGGACAGGCATCTTCACGTGGTGGCAGGTTGCACAGAACTGCTGGAATAGTCACCTACTGAATGAGACAAAATTAAGATGGTAGCTATGTTTGACTGTCAACTTGGGTGTGTGCTGTTTGGAGTTTCCTGGTCAAATTTAAATTTGATTATCTAAATTTTTCTTGTCCTTAAAATAAGATATGAGGTGACAGGAGCAAGCTCTATGGACTTTCTTTCTATTTATTTTGTTCTGAGTTTACGGGCATTTATCTTGTATGTGGCTCTGCAAGAAGAACCTGTCTAACCATATTTTTTAAATAAATTATGTTTATGATGTATGGGGAAACTATATTGTGCTGAATCCAGCAGCCTGAGGGAGGTGAGGCTGCCACAGCTCCATGCCACAGGTCCAACCACTAGCAAGGCTGAGCACATATACGCAGTAGACACACGCACACAGAGCACTCATATACATCCCATGTGGACTCCTGGGATAGGCCTGAGAGGGTCCTGGACAGGGTGTCCCTTCCTCTGAATCCTTAATTTGGGTTCCCACCTGTCTTTGGGCTCAGTGCTCCTCTGGGTTTATGGAGATGGGCCTTTGGTGGGCTGATGGTTCCTAGGATGGGCTTGGGAGGACCCAGAATGGAGTATTATTTGGGCTCCCCTTCATGTGTCATTGCATTTCTATGCTTCTTTGTGGGTATGCAGATGATCTTTTGTCACATGACATACAGCTGCCATTGTTCACAGAAACTAATTTGTGTCTGGTGGTTGATCAGCCTCAGGAAGTACCTCACCGTGGATGTGTGGAAGCACGGAAAGTCTTAGAAGGGTTTGCCTTTGGGATTATCTTTGTTCCCAGAAGTTTTTAGATACAGGTTAAATAAACTTCTGTCATGAGTCTGGCAGCACAGTCCTCAGCCCCAGTCCTGGGACAAACAAGTCAACATTTCAAGACCTCTTTCAATGTAATTTCCACAACTTCATGATTTTATGAAGCAACACATATCCAGGTCACACAGTGCAGCCAGAGAGACACAGTACCCTCTGCTATCAGAGAAGAGCTATAGTTGATCTCTGTATTTCCACAAGATTTGTGGCTTCAAACAGTGGGTAAATCAGGTGGATATTGCATGATGGTTCAACAGGTTTCAACAAAACTAAACAGGTATTGCTTTGCATGCTGTCATTTTTGAAGATGCACAAGGTGGTACATAAACAGACAGTGTATCTTGTACAACCAGTATGAGCTGCACAGTTTGTTCTGACAGGATCAATGGAGAGGCTTGTTCCCCTGCCATCAAGAGGAGCAGATGGTGGCAACATCCGTTTCTGTTCATTACAGCAGCAAGGAGGGCAGTCCAGACCACTGCACTGGTAGTAACCCAGATCCACAAAACAAATCCACTGATACTTTGTGGCATCTCAAGACTTAATGAAAATGATGCAAGATGACATAGGCATTTCCCTGGTCATTCCACACAGCTGCTTCTGAAATCAGCACTGAGCATTTAGTTTGAGTGGTACAACAAGAAAAATGGCAATACAGAGATGCTACTGGCATGCAAAATGCTTGGCATAAAGAAGGTTATCTGTAGGCTCCAAGAAATGGCCTGTATGGACTCTAAATTTTAAAATACATTAATCCCCTTTCCTCCTACATAAAAAAGAAATAAACTAAACAACGTAAAAATCAGTTGATACTGCAAGTGACTTTGGCTGGGCCCTGAACCAAATGACACTGTCTTTCCATGGAGTCAAGCACAAAGGCAAGGGGTTGAAAGCATCATTTTAGCTGCAAGGCAACACCCATGGGACAGAGCAGGAAGCTTTGGGCTTCTCAGATCCAGCAGGATTCAGATGAAGAGGCAGCTGACCAGAGAGATAAGTGCTATCTGCAGGATGCATTTGTAGTGCCTACATTTATTGGCTCTTCGTTGAGTTAGTATAGATCACACGCCAGTCCTGTAGCACTCAGTGGCTCTTCCAGGGCTTAGAGTCAAACCCTTTTTAAAATGATTGTTTAATTTGTCATTTACACTTAAGGGAACTCCATAGAAGCCAAGTAATCATTGGTCTCTATGTGCCTTCTATAACTCGTATTTGATGTTTCAGTGCAATAACATCATTTGACACTGTTGGTGATGTGTACTTCAAGGTCAAAAACATGCTCTACTTGGGGAAGATCCATCAACACACTGAACTTCCCAATGCTTTGTAAGCCATCTCCAAAATAACTTCCACTTGGAAACTACCTCTAGATGCATCCTTCCCACCCGCTTCTTTGTTGGTTGGTCATACGCCAGGTATTCAGCTGGATGGAGGATGAACCCTTTTGCTGAAGCAGCCATATGAACTCTCTTTGTTTTCTTTTGCTTTCCCATGATCAACACAAGCTTTTCTTTCTCGTTCTGCTGGTTTTATTGATGCCTGTTCACCTGCATGAACTTTCGCTTTCCCCTTCCAACCCCCAGCACACCAGACTTACAATGCAAACACTTCTTTAAGTATATATCCTTAAGAGTACTTCCCTAAGTTTTCAATGAAAATATTATGAAAAGAAAATGTCAGTGACTGATTTGAAGCTGCCCATCAAAACAAAACTAAAGTAAGGTTCAGACTGATGTTTTCACAGAGTTTCTTGCAAATACTGTTTTGACAGTGTCTAGTGAAGACTTCACTGAATGGCAAAGTATCCCCAAAAGAGAACCGAAAGTTACTTTCAACTTCTTACTTAATGAATGCATATGCTGCTAAGGCAACCTACAGAGCCCCAGGATATGTTCATCCTCACTGTCAAGTGAGGTCAGCAGGTCAGCAGTGATGGAGTGATGTGCAGAATACCTACACTAAAAAGACCATCTCACTGTCCTTGAATGTTTAAAATTCTTTTGTTAATATGTCCCTATGTGTTACAAATCTATCATGTTTCCAAGCAGCATTGTGAGCATCCCAAAGGAAGCACAAATTTGAATCAGCAAAAGGTGGCGACATTCCATGTACATCCTCAAAGTCAAAGTGATTTGCCATTTTCCTTAACATTACCTGTCAATGACAGATGCTCCTATATCACTACAGCAATAATAATAATAGCCCAAATAAAGCAAGGTTCTTGATGGGTCTTGCTGTTACTTAGTGATTTATCATATATTACATGGGAGCTTAAAGGTGAACCCTATTGTGAATCTCCATGATTTAGTGGATAATACAGAGAAGCTTAGCATGTAATTCTGTTGTAAATTTATATTGATTTGCTGCACAATATACAGAACCTTATGGTGTAGCTTCATTGTAAGTCTTTTCTTACTTACTTCCAGTATCGTGCAGCTGTAACTGTAACTTCAGTGTGAAATGCTCTGATTTACTAGGGGGCACAGAAGATTTCACTGTGCAGCTCTCCTGTGACCCTCTAATGATGTGCTCACTGAGTGCTGCTGGAGAATAGGCTGGACTTTAACAACCCACTGGTGTTAGCATGTGGCAAAGAATATCTGCAGCCAATGAAACACCTAAATATAAAAAACAGCCTTCAGAGCATAGAATCTGTATTAAAACACATTTGCTGCTAATCTATCCACTAATAAGGTGTCACAGAAAAGGTAATTTTCTCCAAGACATTTAATGCCCGGGCGTAGACAGTATACTATGTGTGCCTCATGTCTCCCAGTTTTCAAAACCCTCAAACTTTTTCATTTTTTCCACAAAAATCCTAGTATTACTAGCACTACACATCATTAGTCCCCTTCCAAAAAGTTCAGGATTTTTAGCTAATGCACTGTCTTTCACCTAGGGTTGTCTTGGGCCAGGGGCCCAACTGTGGAGCCCAACTCTGGTCAGCAACTAAGCACCCACCCAGTTGCCTTCTCACCCACACCCACCCACTCCCCTTCATGATGGGGGAGACAACTGAAAAGCAAACACAAGAAAGACTCATGGGTCAAGATAAAGGCAGTTTAATAAGTGAAGGAAAGTGGGAAAAAAACCTGAAGTATTGTAAAGGCAATCACTCATCACCTTCCACAAGCAGATCAATGCCCAGCCAGTCTCCAAGCAATGGCTTCTTTGGAAAGATTACACCCCAGATTTATTGCTGAGCACAATATCATATTGTACATGATATCCCTTTGGCCAGCTCAGGTCAGTTGTCCCAGCTCTGTCCCCTCCCAACTTCTTGTGCACCCCAGCCTACTCACTGTCAGGACAGAGTGAGAAACAGAGAAAACGCTGATGCTGTGTAAGCACTGTTCAGTAGTAGCTAAAACACTGTTGTGTTACTAACTCTGTGTTAGTAACAAATCCAAAATACAGCACCACATGGGCTACTATGAAGAAAATTAACTCCATCCCAGCCAGACCCAGTACACTGTTGAATGATGTATAAATAAGCAGGTTTCAGTAAGGTTGTCCTTAGCCTCGACTTTAAAGCTACTTTAAAGCTAGTATGAGGCCTTGGACTTGTGCTGAAAACAGTGTTGGTAACACAGGGATGTTTTCATTTTTTGTGCTTGCAGAGAGTCAGGGCCTTTTCTGCTTCTCACTCTACCCCACAGCAAGTGGGCTGGGGGTGCACAAGTTGTTGGAAGGGGACACAGCCAGGACAGCTGACCCAAACTGACCAAAGGGGTATTCCAGACCATATGACGTCATGCTCAGTATACAAAGCTGGGGGAAGAAGAAGGAGGGGGGGGCATGTTCAGAGAGATGGCATTTGTCTTCCCAAGTAACCGTTACGTATGAAGGAGCCCTGCTTTCCTGAAGAGGGTGAACACCTGCCTGCCCATGGGAAGCAGGGAATGAATTCCTTGGTTTTCTTGCGTGTGTGGCTTTTGCTTTCCCTATTAAACTGTCTTTATCCCAACCCATGAGTTTTCACACTTTTACCCTTCCAATTCTCTCTCCTGTCCCATTGTGGGGGGAGTGAGTGAGCGGCTGTGTGGTGCTTAGTTGTTGGCTAGGGTTAAACCACAACATTAACTGAGGTGGACCAGTTAAGTGCCTAAAATTCAGTGGGGTGAGTCTGTGCCCAATAGCTTTGAATTCAACTTAATATTCTATAGAAAGACTATGTTGTAGACCGTGTATGGAAGAGACACATAACAATGTCATGTGTTAACTGCAATCCTGTTAGTGGTAACGGGTTCTATCTCAGGCATGTTGTAGCTTTATAAGCCAAATGAAAAAAAAGCAGTGAAAAACTAAGGATATAACATTTCCCAGGATGGAATATTATAGCCAGTGTGAGATGGTAGAAAGCACTATTTGTGGATGTTGTTATGATGAGAGTTTAGTGTCAGCAAAGAAATAAAAAAGCACACTTAAATTACAGATTAAATTGAACAATTGTTGTTGCATACCTTCAATCAAAGAAAATTGGTCTGTAGTTGCAAACTCAGCTAAGTGGTTTCTCACCTTCAACCAATCATTTATCCAGGAGCTGGTCTCCTGACTGCTGCTTTTCTGGATTTTTCTCAGGTGATGAATTAGGGCTTGCACAGAGCGCTCTCACCTGCTGAAACCTCTTCACATCTTTCTTCCCCTGCTCAAGTCTACAATATATGTTTAGTGGAATTGTTTGTAAATAGTTCCTCTCCTCTTTACTTCCTTTACTGCCATATCCTGGGACCACATTTGTTTTCCACAGGTGGTGTATGAAAATGCTTCAAAACAACAGCGTTTCGGACCAGGTAAACTAATGCTTTGCAACAACCTTGCAGGATCACTTTTTGTTTGAAGCATTTAAAGAATTTTAAACATATTTGAGCTCCTCACTGTAAAAGATCATGAAGCTATTGCAGCAAAAGGGTTGGAGGAAGGGGAATTGTCAAGGCTTGGATACTGCAACTTTGTGAAGAGATTTAATATGTGAAAAGCAGACTTGCAGAGCAAAGCCATATATATAAATGTAGCCAAAACCACTTAAAAATGTCTATCCCATGTGCTGTTTGATATCTAGGCTGTGTAGCTAAATCCCAAGAATTTACTGCTCAGGAATAGAAAGCTAGTTGGAATAGGTGTGTCTAGGGTGCATTTATGTACTATGTATTTATGATTTTCCTAGAGCAGACAGGAACAATGAGTTGGAAAGGATGGGAATGGGTATAGGTAAAATGACAGTCCCTAGAAGCAAATAGACTGCCCAAAGCATTTTCACAAGATGGAATTATGAGAGAACTTCCAGCGACAGCGTACATTCAATTATAAATACTGAATACTGCCATTAAGTGACTTGTATTTTTGTTGCAGTGTTGTTAAAGAATGCATAAAGATGATGCACATACACACACACAAATATAGATGTACACCTTTTAGTAGATTAAGATTTATATAAAGTTATTAAGATTTAAATCATATTTTGAGTCCTATAGTGCATCCTTTACTGAAAAGGCCATGCAAATTCAACAGTTAACTAAGCTTAACTGAACAAATGACAAAGATATGGATTAGCTTTCAGCTGTCATACTAGTGTTTTTAAAATATTGTAAGTATATATATAAAATATATAGGTGTAGTTTAATGTGTCATTTTTCAGCGCAGAATGAGAGCTTGAGATCTCAGAGGAAAGTTGCACAGTGCACTGCTGCCCTCTGGCTGGAGCCTGAAAGAAGAAAGACTGAATATTCGCTTGTGTACACTGTGTCAGCAGCTTGACATGCTGGAGACATGTTAGTCAATAAATCAAATCCTGGTTTCATATCTCACAAAACCTGAAGCCCTTAGAAGCATGGCATTTCCAAATTCAAAATAAGGTACTGTATGGAGGGCTCTGTAGATTTTGTGTTATTTTCTGATACGGTATCACAAAATAGATCAAGACACAATGTGTAACAAGGGGTGTAAGATACCTTCATTGTTCATTGCATAACAAAAAAAAATAACCCGAGCAGTGGTAGCACAGTGTTTCAATACATTTTCATGGTATTCCTAGTGTTTCATTACATGCTGTGTCTAACTGTAACAGGAAACATTTTTTTCTGACTGCTTTGCTGGTACATATCTCCTGGTCTACCTTCTTCCCTCCATACACGCATTATTGATAGAATTCCCCCATTTAAAAATAGTGTGATTAGCTACTTTTTTTATCTTCTAAAACAGGTAAAGTATTTTCCTTTCCTATAAACTCAGTTACAAGCACAGTCTAGCAGTCTGTTCCACAATCACACAGCAACACAAGACCGCAGCAAATAAGGAAAATGAGCCAGCTAATTATACCTATAAACATCAGGCATCTAAGGATGTGTCTTGGTACATCATAAATTACACTTCAGTGGCCTTTATCAAAACTCTGCCTTTTTCCACAGACATCCACCTGGTACCAGTTAAAAGCACGTTGGTGATGTGAAGATCACCAATATCAAAGACTCCTCAGTTTTCCTAAATGTCAATTCCATTGCTTCATTATCCTTAACACTATGAAGTTTTCCAGACTTCCTAGTCTAAATCTTCCTTGATACCAGTCTGTTAGTCTGTTCTAACTGCAACGGACAAGAAGAAAATATTATATTCTGCTACTTAGCAGCATCTTTTACATGCTCGAAAACCATTATTAACCCCTATACAGTATATACTCTTCCTAAGCTAAACACAGTTATTCAGTTCTTCCCAGTAAATGTGTCCTAAACTTATCACCATTTGCTCTGGCCCCCTCTGAATTTTCTCCAGATATTCTACATGTGCTTAAAGTGAAGCACCTTATTATCAAATCCTGAGGTGAATTTAATTGAGCAAAAGGATCAATTTCTCGTTCTTGTAAGCTATAGCCTTGTTTATATTTCCTGAGCTGCCTCTTTTTGAAATTGCTGAGCTGGTGAAATGGAACACAACCCGGACTCCTTGTTTAGGCAGCTCACATCCTTATCTCAAAGTAGTATCTTGCACTTACCCTTGATGAAGTACATTTTTTTTTTCAGAACATTTCTCCAGTTTGTTAACACCATTTTTCTATTTTATATCTTGTCCTCAAACATAAGCGGGGAAAAAAATCCAAGTTTGGTGGTTTCAAATACAGTAAGCCTGTTCCCTGTTTCATTAGCCAGGTGATTAGGGAAAACAATGAACGCTGGACTCCAGGAGAGATCCCTGTCAAATCCTATTCCATACATTCTTCCATTTAGACAGGCAAATCTTTTATAATTATACATTTCTCCTTTTAGACTTTTCTGTAAAATTTACTGTTCCACTGAAACTATACACTGAATTCTCTTCATGTTTGCTACTAGATTCAGATCAATTGTTGTTTTTATTAATAGATTACTTTTGAAAAATATAAATTTACAATACCTCTCTCATCAAACTTACAGTCTTGCTTATAATGTGAAGTAGGATGTTTTCTGCAGAAAGTCTATCCCAGTGTTTTAATGACTAGTAACTCATTGCACTCATCTCTATTCTATTTTCATTTAAAAGATTTGTTCATGTATAGTAAAGATGTAAATTCTAAACATGTTTTACAACTCATGAAATATGGAATATTCTTCCATAAATTTCTATACCCCTTGATGTTAATGACAAAAGGTTTTCTAACTTTTCTTGTAAAAAAAATCCCTTTACTATTTTGAGAGAATGTTTATTTAATGATTATTAATGGTATTGATCAAAAAGCATAGCTAGCCTAGCAACCGTTTATTTACCTGCATATGTTGGATTGCACACTACCATAATGCCTTTGCAAATGTACGTTAAAAGGTTTAAGATTTTATAGCAATGCTCCTTGTAATTCTTCTGCTCGTTATGGAACCAAGGCCTGGAATGGACAAGCATGTAGAAAAAGCAATCATGCCATAGCACATTGTCAAAAGTAGTACCACTTTGACAACAAAGATATAAATATATAGTCTTCTGAAAGCTGAAAAGATTAAAAGATGCTTTATTAATATCAAAACTTTCTTATATAAAGCTTTGCAACATCTGACTGTAGTATTCTGGAAAATGAGCAGCACCTTATGAAAAACTACAATTTTTTTTTTTTATATATAACACTGCACAAGTTTAAATTATCTAACTAGTGATGCTCAAGGCATTGATCTTGGACACGTAGAACAGTGAAGAGTATTTTCAGACAACACTTCAGGATGAAATGTTAGTGATACAGCAGTCAATAGTGATTAATTTCAATTGGGCAGTATGAAGTAGTTATCTTTTTCTTGTTGCCTTTCTAAAGAATATGCATGAAAATTTGGTTGAGGATGTACACAACCTTAAAAATTTGTAACTGCTTATTTTGAAATAAATATTTTTGGTATTTTCCTGCAGAGTTGGAATTATTTAATTTTTATTATATAGGACACATTTATGAAAGAGTATTGAACAAAATATTGACCAAAATTTAGGACATATTAGCTTCAAGCTGCATTTCTGAACCCTCTTCTTTTTCCAAAAAAAAGGGGGCATTCATTTCCCAGAAACATAAAATGTTTATATTTAATCATATAGTCACTGTCTTTTCAGAGCCTATCTCATTGAGGCATACTTAGAAAACACATGCATCTTGCTATAAGATAACGTGTAGAACATCAGTTCTAGTTGCTTGGTTTTTTGTTTGTAAATAATGGCTTTCTATAACTGAATTTAATCAGATAATTGGATGTATATGGCAAAATGTTTAGGTCTGATGTTTTTATTCCTTCAATGTTGTGGTAAGAAAACGCTGTGTATAATACATATATATAATGAACTTCATGTCCGTTGAATTCAGTTATAGGAGTTAATTATATATTATCTCTTTAAAAGTGACTGTGACTGCATACAATGACACGTAATTATAAACCAAAAACATATCACAAATTGTCTTATAAACCCCCACAAAAATTTGTTTGAAAATTGGCATAGTAAGTAATATGATAACCTTCTAATATATATAAAAAATTAAGAGAAAAACATGCATTTTTATCTGATACTTTCTTTCATTTTGCCATCCTTATAATCAGGTCCAGAAGAAGTACAAGGTAGAAAGTGAACCTAAATATCTTCTGAAATTTCAACTTTAAAACGGTCTGTGTTATGCCAGGGTAGTTTTCCAAGTCCCAAAAGAAATGAAAGATCAATGCAACTCCATTTTATAAGGTATTTCCTTGAGAAGGTTGAGATCATTTGTGTTTTGTTTAATATGCTTTATTTTTAAACAATAATTTGTGGAAAATAGATACAGATCTGACATAGTATTTTAGAAACTGGTGTGTGAATTTGTTTCTATTTCAAGTTCAATTTCTTTAAAATTCAGATCATTATGCCTGTAGAAGCTTAAGACATGTTCCATAGCCAATTCTGGTACAGCTTTGCTTAGCCAGAGTATTTACTACCATACAAAATCCTATCACATTAACACACATCGTGCATGAAGTTTTGTGCTTTATTACATCCTCACCAGATGAAGAACAAGGAATAGCTATTAACTTGTATGACTGTGAGGACTAAATAATGAGTATGGTACATAAGCTGTCTGAGCAAGGGAAGTATTTTTATAGGTGTTTTCTGCCAAAAGCTTGTGAAGATGAGAGAGGGAAATAACCAAAAATAGAAGACAGAAGGCAAATCAGAAGACAGACAGATTTCCAGAGCCCCTGAAGAAGTGTTAGGGCAGCAAAACAGAAGCATTTTTTTCAGAATGTAAAGTTCTGTTTAAATGCAAGACTAGACCTGCCAAAGCAAATCAGCCTGGAGCAGAGAAGAATAGTCCCATGATCTGGGGCACTCAAAAACATGTGTCAGGTCAATAAGGGAGAGAAGCAAATCCACCCACCAGCCAGAGACTGAGACAAGGGAATGCATTTATCATGTTTCCTTAGATTATTTATTTCTTCTTGCTACCTGAGTATAAAGTGATTTCTTCTTTGGAATCCCACAAAGTTTTAGTGTACCAGGTGTTAAATTTCAAGTAGACTACTCTGTAGGGGAAGAGTGGAAGATCCATCAGTAGGCAACTAGCACATTTCTGTTCACACCTTCTGGTTTTGCATGTTGACAGAGGCATTGACTGAATCTTGTTTTCACTCCACTGATGACCAAACACTTTCACTCACAAATTCTTACGCATAGATCAAAATATTGTGACAAGATAACGAACATTAGCAATTACTGTAAATGTGGAGGTGGGATATGAAATGAGGGTTATCTTTAATAACAAAGGATGACAGCGGCAACAGTAACAAAAAGAGAGCAAATCTAAAACCCACCTCCTGCCATTCCAAAAACTTTATTTTTACCTTACAACAGCTGCCATTTCTAATTTTAAGATGGGCCTTTTCTTCATCTGTTTTAAACACAATTTGCCAGTCTCTGAATTCACATCTTCACTTGTCCTTTCTGGTTTTAACCTACTCTTTCTGTTCCTCTCTTCACAGCCATCTTCCTCAACCTTGATAACATTGGTTTTGCCAATAAAGTCCAGTTTAAGCTCTTAATTCTCTGCTGCCTTTGCCCTTTTTTTCCCTCATTGGCCATTCAACCGAATTAACCCACAAACTATCAGAACAGATATAATACAATCTCATTTTTTATTGCACAGTGGCCTAACACTCCTGGCTCTCTGTGAATCATTCCCTCCTCAAGCCACCATTTGATTTCTTTTAGTGTCTTTATCCAGTATAATTCTTGCAAACTTCATTCAGCAACAGAATTCCTGATGTATAGATTATTTTGTAATCCCTCCTGTCTTTTTATTTATGTCTATTAACATGCTGATTCCTGACTCTCAGGTTCTACAGCCTCAGTCCCTTGCCCTTCTCTCTACAAGGTTCATCATTCTAGCCTAAGTTTTAAATCAAGCTCAGTTTTTTCTGGTTTAGCAACCCTTCAGCTACTGTATTGGCTGGGAGAAATCCCATAACCACGCTGAACAAGAAATTCCCCTCCTTCCTCAGTTCTTCTGTCCCCCTGCACCATCCCCATTATTCCTACTTTTCTGCACATTATACAGTCCTATTACAGTTGTACAGTTGCTCTTCTCCAATTCACCTTGTCTTTTCTTCTTTTCACCAGCAGCTCTGTTCACTTAAATTGAAAAAAAAACCTGTTTTTTAAAAGCCTGCTAATGTTATTTCATGATTATCAGCTTTACACTGTCCTGAATGTACACAGATAATAAAATGCAATCGCCATGTACTATACAAAGGAGGAAAAAAAATCCCAAAGCATTAAAAACATTTTAAAATATATTTACTCATTTCAAGATTATTAGCCATTCACTGTATATGTTTACACAGCATCACTATAGAAGAGTGCTCCTTCTAAATAAAATACCCCAGACATTTATTCCTTTCACTATCCATTTCTTCAGTTTCTAATTCATAATGTTTCATGGCAACAAAATATCGGATAAAAGTTTCACCTAATGCTTCCTTAATGCACGAATCTTTCTGAAGTGCAACAAGAGCATCTTCTAGTTTCAGGGGGACTGATGAGTGTTTCAGACCAGCAGTGTGATTTTCTTCTTCGACCATATCATCATACCTAAGCCCTCTCTTTACTCCATCTAGACCTGCAGCAATAGTAGCAGCAAGCACTAGGTAGGGGTTTGCTGTAGCAGAACTTAATTTATTCTCTATGTGAGTGCCTTTTCCACCATGACATTTGACATTAAAGGCACAGCTGTTATCATTATATGCCCATTTTGCATTTACACTCTCTTTTGATTCTTTACTGTATTTAGAATAAGGCTTACGGCAGCTGGTGGTAGGAGCCATCAAGCAGCTGATAGCTGCTGCATGTGCCAAGAGACCTGATAACCAATTTTTTCCAATATCTGAGAGCTCCTCAATTCCATAACCAGCAGAAAACAAATTCTTCTGGCCATTCAAATCCCACAGGCTATGTGACAGAGCCCCTGAATTGTAGAATCCTGATTCTGAGAAAAAGCTAACCACGTAGTTATACTTCTTAGCCACCTCTTTAATGCCTGTTCTAAACGTGAAGGCACTGTCAGCAGCATCTATGCCAAATGCTGGATGAAAAGTGATCTCCATTTGCCCAGGCCCACTGGAAGAAGAAAAGCTTTCAATGTTGGCACCAGCATAATACATTCCTTCAATGAGCTCCTGAATGAAAGTCTGGTCATGGTTATTTAGTATCGTGGCTGCAGGAAAGGATATTGTCTTTGAATTTACAACCTCAGTAATGCCATAAATACAAAATTCATAAGTGAAGGCAGAGTGTAGAGAAAAGCCATTGTCCTGAAGCTGGCTCAGCTGTTTCTTGGCAATGTGCCTCGGTGAGGTCATGAGCGGGTTGCCCAGCACAGTGAAGGAATCACATATGACTCTCGCAGTCTGCTCAGTCCAGGGCAGAATTCGAAACGTTGATAAATCAGGGTTCAGGATTATGTCACAATTAAAATTGCTTGCATTAACGTAATCTAATTCATTATCTTTAGGATTCAGGGTCAGCTCAAGATAACTTCTGGGCATGGCAACACCATGAATTGCTTTTTCCTAAACACAGAGCAGAATGACACATTACCAAATGAGAAAAGAACTCAACAGTATTTTTATGTATGTAAAATGTAAAACTCAGATTCTCAGTAAGACAATAGTATTTTTCCTAAAAGAACACTAAAATGCAGTGATCACTAAAGTGGAGGGCAACAACCAGTTACTGTGTCATGAAGCAGAACAACCTTCTACAACATTGGTATGAAAACCCTGGCATCAAGTATCCCAATGACCATTTTTTAAATTTCCGTAAAGAATTGAAAAATGTTCAACACCTACCTTGTGTTGTCTTTATACAGTTATGGGCATCATCAGTTAGGTGCAAACTCAACAAGTTGAACTCCTATCTATAGTTACTCTATAAGGCTTTCATACCCTCTGAACATTTCCTTTACATAGATCCAAGTGACCACACAAGACTCATGGCAATATGAATTCAAGCTGTGACTTCTTCTTAAATACCTTATATGTTTCAACAAACACAAAAAGGACCAAGCTCAGAGCTGAAAAAAACCAAAATTTTGCCTATCCCGATGGCAAATTGTTGAAATACTTCAAACTGCTTCATTTAAAATAAATAAAGTCTGCCTTGTCTTAAGTAGGTGGCAGTCCAGTGGTAGCAAATCTCCCTGTGACACTCATAACCAAAAATGCACAGTATGGTGAATACTGCTCCAAGACATCTAAGCTGTCCGTGTGAGACTGAAAAGGTGTCAAAGATGATTACCCTATAGTACTACCTCTCCCTCCTCAAACCCCCCCATCCAAAAAAATGTAAAAAAAAAAAAAAAAAAAAAGAAATTAAATTATTCTCAGTCACTCTGTATGTATACATATGTGTGTGTGTATGCATACACACTTTCTTCATGTCCAAAAATTTAGACTGTCATCCAAAGCTCCAATTTCTTCAGATGGTAAGTAAGGTAAACACAAAAGCTGTCTTTGAACAAGCTGATCTAGACATTTGCAATTTGGCATTGTAACTGATAGAGAAGTTGCAATTAACCTACCAGCCCTCACAAGTATTAAAATGACTGAGAGAAAGTTTATTTTGATAAAATCCAAATGGCATCAGAGAGAGCAAATTGTATCTAGATGATACAGTTCAGCAATACCTAAAAGGGAAATAATGAAAATATGTCTTTGGCTTTAGAAAGAACTTGAAACAAAAGTGCTCTACATCTTTCTATGTTCATATCCTTTTTTGTGATCGCTCAGTAAAGCTTAAAATATTCATTGTGATATATGAGTGAAAGTATAACCTAGTTATGCACATCAAGTATCACAGAAATAATATACTGAAAAGGCTGGTCGGTCAAGGATAAACGCAGCGAGTATTGCTTCCTAATTTAGTTCTTATTTCCTGAATCATGAATATAGCAAATATTGTTATTAAGTCATCATGCAACTCAATGGTATTTTTTTATATGATTGGTGACTATAAAATTTCTCAGAGCTAAATTGATTTTCATTCAGTTATCTTTCTTTTAGTGTTTACTCCTCTTTTTGCTATTTACTGATATTCAGTAAAACAAAATCTTTATAATGCATTTAACCTGAAAAGATAACTCTGAGGGAAGAGATATTGTAGTGATGAAAAAAGTCCAGATCCTTTGGGAACATCAACAAGTGGAGGGAACAGGTAATTTGTTCTAAGTTTGAGTTTCTGACTGCGCTATGAAAAAAAAAATGTATAAAATATAAATTAAGGACATGGCCATGAAAACACATAAAGGTACAGCTAGAAACCAAAAAACTTACGTGAAAAAAGCGAGAAGGGACATTCTTTGATCTTGATACACCATGGAGGTCTATTGATTCAAATCTGACAAACTGTACATTGTCCCTGGCCATCTGCTGCTTAATAAATTCAATATGAGAGAACAGTTGAAGGAGAGTTGGACTTCCAAGGCTGTTTACATCAGGCTCTCTGCTGGATGCTATAAGTGAAGAGGAATGTTCACATCAAACAAAATAATGAATGCTGGAATACAGGCTGTTGTCCTAAAAAGAGCAATAGTAGGAAACTACAACATGGAGTGTAAAAACAAAAATAGGAAAAAGATATGCATCACAAAACATTTTTATAAACAAAAACACCCTTTTTTCCCCTGAGGACCTGTATAAAATTCCTTATTTTTTTAAATGGTCTGTAACTTAAATGTTTTTTCATGTTGGTAAGAGGACACAGGGGAATCATGCAGAAAAGCTGGGAATTTCTGAGGGATACTTCAGCTGGTTTGTTGGGTGTTTTTAGGAGCACAAATAGCAGCTGGATACTTATTTCCCACTGAAAGCTGATAAAATTCGGATGCTATATTTCTTCAATGCCTTTGAAAAGTGCTTGGATACAGAAACATGATAAAAAGGGCACTTGTCTTCTACTAAAACTTTCTCAAAACCTCCTGAGGAGGCCTGCAGTCTTCTCCACCACATGCAGCAGACTTTTAGGAGAGGTTTATGCATTTATGCACTTATGCACTTGCTGTTATGGAGTCATCTTCTTAACTATATTACAGCAGCTGTAGGACTGTATAAACTTCCTGGCATGAAAGCAGTAGCATCTGTGTGTAACTTCTGTAATGGAGCAGAAAGCTGTGCACAGTAACTTCCTTTCACAAACCTCTCAATCTCTCAGCCTGCTTTTCTTTTGAGTGCCAATGTGTTGATATTATTCAAGTTAAAATACACAAGCTATTAATTTCCATTTAGTACAATAAACTAACTAGACCAGGGTAAAATTTGATATTAAGGTATGAAAAAATGGGAAAAAATAATTCTTCCTACATCTCTGGGAGGAAAGTCCTCCATTCTACCAGGGAGGCTGAGAATATGATCAGATATTTTTTTTCCAGATCTTTCAGATCCATAGGACCAACAGCAAACATTCATCACTACCCTTCAAGTGGAAGTTAAAAGCTTCAGGCTGAGGTACTATGAAGGCTTGTGGGAGCACTCCCAATCTCCCAAACTACCCAAACTGGACTGTATCTCCTTTAGCAGCAGCTAGCAGGCACAAACAGATCTTTTTTGATGTCTCCTTTGGGGCAAGTAGGACCTCCAGCTGCAAGGCTGTAAGGAGGCTCTCCAGCTAGTCCTGCACAAGGCTGGCTGATTATTCCCTGAGAAGGCAGAAAACTCATCCACAGTCATAGATTTTTCAGAGTCTTTAAATATTACTGGAGCATCCTCCAACTTCAGATGGCCAAGGAGGTGACAAGGATACTTTAGGTCAGTAAAGTACAAAGTTGTCAAGTAATAACAGTGCTCCCCGAGGAATGACAGGTGAAAGCACAGGACATAATTGTAAGTAAATATGAGTCTATAGGAAAACAGAATAAAAATCAAAAATATAGAAGCAAGAAAAAAATAATTTGTGCCATCCACTTCTTCTCATGACATCTTTCACTTTGGTCTGCTTCAGCTGTAATCTGCTTATGAAAACAGCCTTTTTTCTCTGTCTTCTACAAACACTGAGGCACTACATCCTTTAAAATATGTGCATTAAATAAGGAAATCCTGTTTAAATATTTTGTGTAACACTCACTCTGCTACAGAGGCTGCCAAAACACAATAGCGAGCAGGGACGGTAAGTAAACTGTCCTTGTCTTATGTATGTCATCCAAGTAATAGTTATTTGAAAACCATTTCAGTCATTCCATAACGTTGTTTTACAACAAAAATGTTTAGTGACATTTAGCAGGTTTGACCTCTTTATGAACCTGACCATCAAATAGAAGGTAATAAACCGCATCTATTTATCAGATTAATAGAATTTTAAAAGATTCTGAAAATCTTCTTACAGATTACAGCAAGGAGCTGAATAAAATTATTCCACTCCAGGGACAGAATCCTGATGTTTTTGCCTTTGCAAAAGCAGTGCTCAATCCCTTATTCTACACATGTTTAATTTCCTGTGCAAAGGAAATGTCTACCACTTGTCACATGGAGATTTTTATGTCTTCATATTATTCAAAATAAAGTTTGATTGGCAACCCTTGACATCAGAATATTGTCAACTTTTGATGTAAATTTTGCAAGTATTTCTTATAATGTTCTGAAATGTTGCCTGTTAAATTTGCATCTACTGAACAAACATTTTTCAAGTAAGAACACATAATTCATGAAAAAAAAATCTTTAACTCTGACCCAAATAATTCTTCAAATCAGTATTCCTAAGAGATATAAATGATATGAAATCAATACCTAAGAAAAACACAAATGTGATATGCATTCATCTTAATGACGTATGAATTAATTTTAAAAGTAAAGCTACAAATATACTTAATTTAAACATCTACCAATGGTAGGTAATTTTCTGAATTTTATATATATCTGTTGTCTTCAAGTTAATTTATTTGAATAAATGCATATATACATAATTAGGTCATATGAAATATCATAAATTAACAGAAAATTCTTATGAAGTAATGTTTTTAAGGAACATTAAACAAGCAAAAATTATTAAATGAAGAAGCAAGAATTTATCTTCTCCAGTTGGACTTATCATTAATGATAAATCTTTCTAAACAATGAGACTAAAACTTATATATTGGTCTAGTATTAGTCTAAAATTAGGCTATATACCAGTCTAGACAAGCCACTAGTCAAAACACAGATACTTATTAATGTATAATAGCCTTTATCCAAAATCTGTTAGAATCAATAGAAACACTGCCACAGCTTTCACATACTTTTTAGAGGCCGTTCATCTTTTATATCATTTACAGATTATCTTTCCCATTGAAGTAAGTTTCTGTAAATTGTATGATAGATAAAAAATATCATCATTACTTAATATCTCTGACTGATTTTGGCAATATGAAAGGGGATTTGTTTCTTAAATAATATTTGGTGAATAATTGACAGTACTCACTTTTCTCCAGCACAGGTCCCAAAATACATTTTCTTGGTAGTCACTAAATAAATCACTGTCAAACTAAGTCCATGAAGCCAATGATGACTAAAGTTTGGAAAGGAATAGTAGGGAACAGAGTACTCTGTCTTTTCCCAGTTCGTACAGTTATTATCCAGAGAATTAGTTACTGGAGATCAGGTAGCTAATAAATAAGTATTAGAAAGGTCTAGCAGATTACATACACAAGCTAACACTCTTACATTCTTATGAGGGAGGATGGTGTTCATGAATGGAACTGTTTCCATAGCTCTCTGGGCCTCTAGAAATAGTGGCAACTTTGTGTTCATTTCAGAAAAATCCACTTATGGAAATATGTATGTAAATGTCACAAGATGCTCAGATTTTGGTTCAGATTTTCATTTTAAAAATCAAATATAAATCCAGGCTGGCCATCTTTCTTAAAGCAGAATGGTACATACAGATCCTTAGATAACTATATCGAGTCAGTAGTACACAGAAAAGCACTTAATGTTTGTTTTTCTGTGGTTCTGTCTGCACTTGCCATTTAAGTTACCACTGAGAAACAATTAGTATTACTCGTGTTTCTTTTGTAATTAGTACAAAATATCTACAAATATAAACATATTATCTTCACATATTTTTAAAAAATAACACAAAACTAAAAATATTACCAAAACCCCTACAGATTATACATCATCATTATTATTATTGTTGTTGTTTTTGTTATTGTTGTTGTTATTATTATTATTATTATTATTATTATTATTATTTCTAGCAGAAGAGTGGTACCGTTCTTAGATTATTAATATTGAAGCAATTCAGATTACTGAGGGCAGCTGACATCTGGCTAGGGCAAATAGTTAACATCAGCTTTATCTTCTCAGCAACAGAAAAGTGCCATGGCAGAAGAAAGTGCACATGTCCCAGATCGATCTGTCATTATCTTCTTGTTCAAAGAAATCCTTTCCCATGGTCCCTTATTAAATCACACTGTATCTAAAGCAAACAATTTTTCAGCTCTATAAGAGGTGGCTGTGTCAAGCTGATGAAATGAAAAGAACGTGCTACATGTAGCCAGGGGACTTGGCAATGACAGGAACAGGCTGACTTAACAAATGTAGTAATATTGGAAACTCTTCACTGAGAAACACGACTACCAATGTAACGTAAAGCAATAACAGCAGAAACCAGAAGGTAAACTCCAGATACAAAACCCGCACTGGAGAAGGACACACGTTTCCATCAGTCCTCCTCCAGTTTCTTTGTCCCACTCTGTCTCCAGCTGTGCCAGATGTGCTCCCTCCTGCAATGACCCTGCTGTAGCCATGCAGCTGCTGCTCACCCTGCTCCTGCCCCATGAGGGAGGGTCTGGTCACGCCTGAGCCCCACGCAGCCTCAGAACGCACATCCCCGTGCTCCGTGGCACGTTGTGGCACCTGCTGCTGCCTCAGAGCAGCAGGGAAATAAAAACCCTTGCAAGCGTAGCAATTCCTATGCCAGTCAAGGCAGCATTTCCTTACACTAGAGCTGTCTTTGCTGTCAGCTATTAAAGGGGAAGGCAAAGCGTTCTTTGCAAAATAATCCCTCTAAAGAGAATGGGTTTTGCAGTTCCTCACTAAAAATGTGGCCTTGTGGTTAGGAGCAGAAGGGTTAATATCCAGATTTGTCTTAATTTCTTCTTCATCCTTAGAAATCTAACAGGGGTGCTTGTGAAGATCTATGTGAATGTTGACCCCCTTTATAAAAACAGATACCATGCCCTGGTGATATCCACTGGCAGTGAGTCCCACAGGGTGATCACACATCTACAACCTTCTAAATCCTATGGAAATTCCTGTCAGTACTAATGTAAATATGCCTGCTCATCTTTACAGGATTCCAGTTTGTGTATTTAAGCCCCCTTTATAAAAACAGATACCATGCCCTGGTGGTATCCACTGGCAATGAGTCCCACAGGTGATCACACATCTACAAGCTTCAAAATCCTATGGAAATTCCTGTCAGTACTAATATAAATATGCCTGCTCATCTTTACAGGATTCCGGTTTGTATATTTAAAAACAGCCATTCCACTTGGTTTGTACAGCGTGTTACTTACTGTTCTCATGTTTGTCTTCAAACATTAGTAGTCTATTTCTCAAACCTCATATCACAGCTTTTCCTATGCTAGACATCATTCTTATTGCTAGTATTTAAAGCCTCTCTTTTCCATTCCCATCTGGTTTTTAACATGGTAAATAGAAATGAGTAGTGGGTTACATTTGAATAGTACTATTGATGTGAATAGTGATCAGAAGCATTTCCAGTTGAAAACATTATGTAATATACATTTCTTTTTCACCCAAAAATAGTTTCACCAAAAATTTTTACTGATAGGTCAGTAAAGTATTTGATTTCTGCAGTAAAGTATATAAAAAGATGTTTCCTACCTCTTGTTTTTGCTCCCCTGCAAGACCCCTAACCAGGGAATAAATATGTAAGCAAACCAGAAACTTAATCAAAGCATGGGAGACAGTAAAAATATTTTCTTAACAGGTTTGATACTGATACTTTCAATGTTTTTTCTAACCTTTTCTTTATCTCATGATCATCTGCTTTCTTTTTTAATCTTAAGTGTGAATCAGGCTTTTTTACCCATATGGCCATGCAGAAGCTCAGCTCTTTTTCTTGAGTTTTGTAGCTAATTTGGAGACCAATGAAGAGCTTCAATCATCTGTGAATTATTCTTTCCAAACTGTATGACAACAGCATGACACTGCTTCTCAGAGGATCTACATCATCAAGATTTGAATACAAAATAAGACTTTGTTTCTCAATAGATGAAAGATAAAATAAATCACCCATTTTTTTCTATCTTCCGGGATGTTTTATAAAAATGGGTCTTCTGTATCGAATGATAAATAGATCAGTTTTATAGAAAGGTTAGAAAATATTTCACCTAGGCAAGAGGATTTGAAAACAAAATATGCAGGTGTCTGAAAAAAAATCAAGGTGAGTAATACCACTGGAACTACCTAACTAATAATCCTAAATATGGTGGATCTAGAGTAGCACGTCTTTCTTCAAATACAAACAGAAAATTTGGATTTAAGGAAGGAATCGCTGAGCAAAGTTCTATGAACTGAGGGATGCACTATTGCAGACTACATAGCCATTTCTGGTCTAAAAATATTTGACCTAATTAAAAAAAATCAAGTGAGAATGAGTGAGACCACCATGTTAAATGGGAAGCAAGGTTATTTATGAAAGAGATTTTGCACAGTATTGAAAGGTAAGGACTAAACTCTTCTTGAGTGTGTTTTAGAAGGAGAAGCAGCTGGCAGAGAGATCAAGCAGAGAATGCATTTCACTTACATTAGGCCTAAGCTAACTGTTTTGGGAACCTTTCACTATTACTAGAATGAAAGTTAGCATCTCCAATGGGTGGGAGGAATCACTGTCTGAATACACCTCTTTCTCTCATAGAGTCACAGGATGACAAGCTTACTCCAGGCACCAGAGTCAGATGAGTTGGATCTCACCTGAAAGGGGACAAAAAATAGGTCAGAAAAATAGGATGGAAGTGCTGTCTGAGCATTTTTGTTTTGTATAGATTGCAGGGAAAAAATGGGAAAATCTTAGAGAAAATCATAGAGAATCACAGAGAAGGAAGATTTCAGCTATTGGGAAGGAAGATAAAGGTCTTAAGAGTTTTGGTTTGCTTTAAAGGAAAATAGCTGTTCTTAGAGCTTGTGAGGTGAAGAAAATAGCAAGTTGTCTATAGATCAGTTCAGAGGGAAAGGAAAGAAATACACAGAAAATATGATGGTTGGTTCAACAGAAAATAAGAGTAATCTAGAAGGTTTAGAAAGGAGCTGAGCTTCAGCCCTGCTATGTTCAAGGTAGGTTCAAAAAGTAGAAAAAGAAATATTAGAAAGATCTTATTGAACTGCAAATAGGGCGTGACGAAGGAACATGAAGGAACAGTATGGCTTTGGCTTTTCACTTTAGGAGAGATGCAAAACCAGCGCCGATTATGTAAAATACAAAGCAGAGAGGAGTAGCAAATGAAAAACACAGCTATTCTGCAGGAATGACTGCAGAGGCAGTGAATATGAAGTACCCAGAGCGGGAGCTTATGTACGTCTCCTGCCTTCACCTATAACTCCTGATTGCCCACTTACAGCTCCTGAAGAGTCTCCATTTCTATTTCCTTGTCACTGAGCAGAAGCAGTGGAGACAGACATGCCTCTTCCAGATGAGCACAGAGGACAGTGAAACCACAGGGGGAGATCAGATTTTGTTAAAAGTTTGTGGGCAAACTTTTTAATTTCAATGGAGCAGAAAGCCTAGGCTATTTGTTTTAATTCCTAAGACTACTTTTGCATAATTCTGCCCCTAAGTACCAGGTATTGTCCTTTTTAACTTCCTTATTACCAAATATATGAGCTTTAAACAAGTTAAGAATTACAACATGAGGTTATTCATTGTCATGGAAAAGAGAATTGCTTGTAGGATTGGTGAACTCCACTCATAAGTATGGAAAAATAGCCTGTTAGTAGCTACTTGATATGTTTTTGTTTAAAATTACAACTAAGCAAAGGAGCTTAGTGTTTGGGGTCAGCACCCACATAACATTTCATATGACTCTTGGAGTGTTCAAACCTTCTTTTCTGTGCACTTGACATTTCAACAGTCACTAGGTAGCTACTGATGCCTGCAGCTATAGCTGTCATATTTTCTTTCTTCAGAAATTTCTTTCTCCCTCCTACAGTTCCTGATCCCATCCTGGTCATATTCACATGGCCTCACTTGATGCATGCTCCAGAAGATGAGCCCTGTTGAGAGGACCTCCTCCTGGACCTGCTCAGGTTTCTGGGGGCCCAGATTTTCTGTCTTCACTCAAGAAGATTTGAACAAATTTTTTTGTCCTCAGCTACAGACCAAGATGTGCAAAGGTAATTTGAAGCCTCAGGTAACAGCCTGATTACAGTGGTAAGCAATTGCATTGTGCATCACTTGGTTTGTATACTCTGCATATTCTATTATTATTATTATTATTTCTGTTATTATTATTACTCTTTTCCTCTACTGTTGTATTAAACTGTCTTTATCTCAAGCCATGGGTTTTACTTTTTTTTTCCCCGATTCTTTCCCCCATCCCACAGGGGAGGGAGGGAGCGAGCGGCTGTGTGGTGTTCAGCTGCCTGCTGGGTTAAACCACAACACCATGGTGATGACTTAAATTGAAAGAGCTGTAGCTTTAGCTTCAGCTCCAGTTTCACTGACGTTGTCCAAGTAATATCTTTCATATTGACCAAAATATTTTGCATGTCTGTCTCTCTTCTATGATTTTTATCCCATGTTCAATCACTTATTTTACGAAAGAGCTGACAAGCAATGGACAAAATGTGCATGCAGTAATATTTCTATAATTTTCAATCAGAATTTTGGAGAAAATATATGGATTTTTTTTTCTGAGAAATGTTAACTGTGTAACTAACATGACTGTATTTCAATCCTCTACATTACATTGAATCACTAAAGCTCAGCTACATGTCTTAGCCTTTCTACTGCTGACCTCTAGAAATTGTGTACTTTCAGAACAATAAGATATATTCCTGCTTTGGCCATGGCATCCAAACATGGATAGTGCTCAACATAGTGACAAAGTAAATACACTGGGCACTGTTTATGTAATAATCATGTATGTATGTAGAGTCATAAAATTTCAATGCTCTCATACTTTGTTTCCATTCTAAAGAAACAAAGAGAGGAAGAGAACAATTTGCTTATTTATGTGTCTTTTTTAAGTCAAGTGTTTGGAAAAAGTTTGGATTGAGATTTCTGATTTGAGTGAGTTCAAATATTTGAAAACTTTCAAAATAGAAGAGGTTGTATTTCAGATCTACTCAGTGTTGAGATATGTTTAGATCCCAGCATGTGTTCGGGCACTTTGGTAGCCTGAAGCCTATTGAAGATAATATTTTACTCATAAAAATAAAATATTTATTATTTTATCTTATCAATCTTACTAAGTTATCACTGGGAGAAATGAAATATTATTTATGCCAAGGTTCATTAAAGACTGCAGAATATTATCTGAAACTTTCCTCTCTTCAGTTAAATTACTAAATGTATTCAATGAAAATTAAATTTCAAGCACATACATTTCTAATTAAATAGAAACTATTTCTGTGTATTTCATTTACTAGCGGGAACACACACTGAACCCTACAGTTTGTTTGGTCAAAGACAAATGGAATCCAAATCTCATGAGATTCCAAAACTTTTCATTTTGGATATGTTTCTAATGAGATAAACCAGTTTTCCCCCACTTCCCTTTACAGTTAGTTCTCATCTATAGTTTTCTTATAGTTATTATTATTGCCAGTGATGCAGAGTAGGATTAAGCCCCGGTAGCTTTAGGTATTTCAGAGTCAGGCAAATAATCTAAACTAATCAGCTTGGGACTTATTCCTCACTGAGTGGAAAGAGATGCCCACTTCCAGAGGCCAATTTCTCATCAACCCCTTATACCTTTTTGAAGACAAAATGTCTGTTAATAAACTTGGATTGACCACTTCACTTTACATGGCTAAAATCGGGTTGAAATCTCACTGTGGAATCTACAATCTCATCAGGTCCCTGTACCTTGTAAATGGTGTTACAACAAAGAATACTTATTCCTATATTTTAAAATGCATTTGCTGGTTTTGTTGATGATGAGAAAATGGTAGTAATCTAAATTTGACACCACATTTCGCTAGCCTTTCAGCAATGTGATAAACAATGTGATCTGGAAAGGGAAGAGTGTCAAGCATAGGCTGAGAAATAATCCTCTAACCTCTTTATTTTAACATACATGAATTGAGAGTGGTTTGGGCGCGAAATATCTTTTCAAAGCTTTATATTTCTCACGCAGTGCCCTGAGTTAGCACTAACAATGTTCATGGGTATCTTGTTCAGACTTGTTCAAACTGAGTCACACAATATGTCTACTGAGAAATCCTGCTGCAGCTAACAAAATTTGATATATTTATATTGTCTGTTTTCAGGGTATGTATAGCAATATTGCTACACAGCACCTCATCTATCCTTCTTTTAAATACCTCCAAGGATGGGGACTCTACCACCTCCCTGGGCAGCCCATTCCAGAGCCTGACAACCCTTTCAGTGAAGAAGTTTTTCCTAATATCTAACCTAAACCTGCCCTGGCGCAGCTTCAAACCATTCCCCCTCGTCCTATCATCTGTTACCAGGGAGAAGAGGCCGACCCCCACCTCCCTACAGCCTCCTTTCAGGTAGCTGTAGAGGGCGATCAGGTCTCCCCTCAGCCTCCTCTTCTCCAGACTAAACAACCCCAGTTCCCTCAGCCGTTCCTCGTATGACTTGTGCTCCAGACCCCTCACCAGCTTGGTTGCTCTCCTCTGGACATGCTCCAGCAATGCAACATCCTTCTTGTAGTGAGGGGCTCTGAAAGGAGACTTTAAAAAAAGTGGGATAACTTAATATCGTTGTACAAATTTAATTGCTGCCATTATATTTTATTATGTAGTTAATGATGGACAAGGTATTTTATCAGTGAAGATATAAGATGCATATTTCTGTATCAGTGAGGTAAGCCAGAGGGTAAGGTATCTATCCTGAAAGGCAGATAATATGATCTGAGCCTCATGCTCCTGGACATTTATTAATCTGATATCTATCCAGCTGGCATATTATTGTTTGTGTGCTTTCTGGAATAGACACAAAACAACAAACTGCTCGAGCCCATTACATTACCACAGCTATCAGTAGCTTTCAGTTTGCTGATCCAGCTAGCCCAGAAGTATAGCCTTTACAGCTTCAAAGAAACCACAGCTTATTAGTAGCAATTAATTGGCTCTATAAACACTTCCAAAATGGACTTATTGAACAGCATGAAGATAAGTGGAAGTTCTCTGCCTCATTTGTTTTTCTTCCCCTATAGTTTATATTAGATGTTTTTGCATTCCAGTCCTCTCACAGGACAGATAATTGAAAACATCATCCCTGCATGGGAGCAATTTCCAGTGCTGGAAATGTTAATGAAAAGGAAATTTTAAGAATCCCAGACACCATCACAGCTTTGCAGCATCTAACAGACCTTTGGGAAATGTTGTCTGAGCTTAGTTTAAATGAGGAAATATCTCAGTTTTAGTGAAAAAGACATGACCACTTGTGCATGGCAGTTTTTGGCAGGCAGCTGGGCTTCGTAAGTGTTATACTTAATAAAAAAAAAAAAAGGCAGCATAAGTGTAGAGTACAACTTCTGATCTGTCCCAATCACACAGAAACCACAGGTGTCAATTCTCTCATGCGCTAGTTCTGACTAAAGTTTGCAGCTTGACAAAACCCCACAAGAATAGCAGTAACATTTTCTTTAGCAGGACAGCAGGTGATGTTTAAATATCCTTACCAGCGTGGCCTGAGGAGGAGTCAAAGTGAACCTCGGGAGCCGTGCTTTCTGCATGTGTAGGAGCTGCAGGTAGTCTCAGAATAAGTTGATCCACGTCACTTCCCACTGGTTGCTGCTGATCAGACCCGGCAGAGCTGAGGACCAGGAGAGGTTTCCTCTGCTGCCCCACTCCCTCCTTGTGGAAGCTGTGGTACTTTCGATTCTCCTCTCCAAAATGAGGACTAAAAGCCTCAAAGGGTCGGCCCTGCTTGACAGCTGTTTTCTCCCGGGGCTTTGAATTTTTCTGAGGAAAAGTGCCACCTGCCCTGCCACTGTAATTGGGCCCATAATCAGGCAGAGGACCTTCACTCAGCAGGTTTTTCAATTCTTGCAAACTTCGTTTAGAAATGGCAGGTGCCCCTGCGAAGGACTCTGCAGTACCGCTCCCTTGCGTGCTTACAGTACTGCCCACGGAGCCCATCTTTGCCATGTGAAACTTGTCATCCTTTTCTTCCATCTCACCCTGCTCTTCTTGCTTACTCTCTGCCTTCTCACTGCCATCTCCCCTGCACGCTGCCTCTGCCCACCCAGCTTTCCCTGTGCTCCTCGCAGGGTGCATGCCCATGGGCAGCTCTGGTTTAGCTGGTGTATCTATTTCCTCATGCATTTTTCCTATTATTCTTTTCCCAGTATCTGCATTTTCCTGGATTTCTCGTGTTTCTCCAGACAGGTCTTCTTCCATGCTGCTGCCAGTACGGGAACTGTCACGACCCTCTCTGTCCTTTTGTACTGGAGGAAAGCTAGCTGGGTTTTGAAGAGGCTGGTCTGGTGGTGGTTCTGAGCAACCAGTGGTTGCTTGAAGGGGACAAGGATCTGGGATTTTTGAGGTGCGGCACAGCTCCATCTTCTCATTTGCTAAAGGAGGAACATGCTTTGTAGGACCTTTGACTCCCTTTTTCTTTCTGAAACCACATATATTGTTGCCATCAACTTCATCATTGTCACTTTCAGATGTGTTCTGTAACCAGCAATAAAATATACAACCAAATAAAATGCATGAATGAAACGGAACACGGCAATGGAGTACTACCACCAGCTGCATTTACCTGGTAGCACCTCCATTACTTCTTTCTAATGGAGGTCTCTGTAGACACTGGCTGACCCTCAAATTCTGGTACTTGGACTTTAAAAACTCTCACAGAATTCTTTTTCTTATGTTTTAGAACAAAATTGTTGAAAATGCTTTCATAATATAGTTTTTAGGCAGATTTAGTAAATTAAAATATAAGACATAGTACCCTGCGTGACATCATTTGTCAAACGTGTGCCCTTTAAATGTAAAAAAACAATTCATATTTTAAAATTTTGTATTTTGTATTTTAAAAATTACATTTGAGTATATCCCTGCTGTATTAAAAACATTTGTATTTACAAAGGAAAATTATTGCCCTGAAACACAGAACACTGGCAATCCTTATAAGTATGGGGAGTGAAAGCTGAAAATAAACAGCTTTTAAATTAATTCAAGGATCTAATTTGACCAAATAACTGAACTTCCAGGACAGTGGTCAAAAGGACAAACCCATATTTGGATGCGTAAACAGGCAAGAACCAGAAGATGATGTTTACCTTCATATACGGCATTGATATGATTTATATTGTAGTGCTGGGAGCAGATTTTAAAATGGATGTAGACATGTGGAGAAGGTGCCAAAAGGAGCTACAAAAATACCTCTGCTTGCATTATCCCAAAGAATATCAAGAAGTGGCTGAATCATTGTCCCTCCTAAGTATCCTGATCCTACTTACAAGTGTGATATAATCCAATGGTGACAGGGAAAAGGACAGGAAATCAAAACCAGATACATTCAAATTAAAAAATAGCAGAGCTTTTAATATTGTGGGTGACTAACTATTTCACAAACTGTCAAGGTAGGGATTGAATTCTCCATCTCACGACGTCATAAAAAAGTCTCCGCAATATGGTTTAAGCAAAATATAAATCACTCCATAGCCAATCGTAAATTGTTATCTTGTTTATGAATACCTACTCACGCATGTGTTTAAGACTCAGTAGCTTAACCAAAAGTACTTGGTTTGCTTGAGTTGGGCTGGAATTAACACCTGTAAAAACACTGGGAAAACAAGAGATATCCTCTGAATGAGACCGTTCTTTACCTTTTCCAGAAAGGAATAATCTGCACTCTCTCCAATTTCTGAATTTCCAGAAGAAGTAGGGATCTGCACAAAAGCAAAGTGAATGCCAGTCTGGATAAGGCAAAAGAGACTCCTGTTGGCAGACAAAAGCATGTAGACAGAAAGGCAGCAGCATCTGATGTGCATATGGAAGGAAGCAGTTACCTGGCCTCCATTAAGGTCATTAACACCTCTCTTTTTCTATATTATTCCTCCCTACTTTCCCTATTTTTCTCATTATGCTATTTTTCATCATTATCTAGTCAAAAAAAGGCTTATGACTTCTCTCCTAACACAGTGCTCACAGAAATATCTCCTTCCTCTCTTCCCTTTCCTCTAAATTTCTGCTACGTGCTGTACTTACAGCTACTTTGGGAGCTCTCTGGCACACTGCTGTTAATGTGGAAGGCAAGGGGCTGCCAGCCCCCCAGGGAGGACAAGCCACTCTGTGCCTGTAACCCCCATGCACGTGACTTGACAGTGACATGCTTGCAATGCCCACTTGCAATCAAACACAATTACTGGCTCATTCACAACAGAAATCCTTGCTTATCTGAGTGTTAGCACTCAGCTTTTAATGAATTCATTTCTTCATCCAAAGGCTTTGGTTTATTCCCATAACGCACCCTGTAATACCCCGTAAAGTAATTCTGGGCGTATTGCTGATACCTCTACACATTCACCCATGCAGAATAGACCTAATTCCTATAGCTCTGCATCATTATGGAATATAAATGTAATGAAGGAATATTCCTGAATAACGGAACAGGCAAAACCGATTTATAACAGAGAATTACAATGCAGAATTTTAACATTCCCTTTAGCAATCCAAGAAAGTGAATGAAGCTGGGGAAGAAACAGTAACAGTAGAGGAACCAGTGTTTTCCAAATGGAAAAACCCAAGTAATTTTGAAATAGAAGAGGCATCAAGTTAAATTTCTATTCTAAATTTCTAACATTATTTTCTGAGATGGAGAGAAGAGTTCCAGCTATGAAAGGTATAGTCATAAAATGATTGTAATTTTTAATGCATTTATGAAAAATATTTACTTAAATATCTTTTGTGGCAGAAGTTGCCGTCATTGAAGTATCCTCATTTCCACTTTATGAAGTTTTCAGAATTCTTTTGTTTCCTTTGAATAACTTAAAGCTGGTGACATAATCATAACACTATCTGCATTTCTGCTTTATACTGTATTCTCACACTCTGCTCACAGATAACCATTGCAAATTTTAATGTTAGACTAAATTCTTTCCTGCTGTCCCTATTGTAGATCTCTGAAAAATGTTCAGCATAATGACTGAAGATGAGCACATCCTTTTGTATAACACCTCTGTACTGAAATCAGGCCAAAAGTAGTTTGCATCAAAAGCAAAACAACAGAAAACTGCCTGTTCACATAATTAGCCATTCTAAATGGTTTCATGAACACAAGGTACCATCCCCACATTATAACCCTTACCAAAACAAATACCTTCTCAACAGAGATGAGCAGGATAAGGAGTGACTACTTTTAAACTTGTTAATGGAAACATCTGTTTGCAATAGAACTCTAATAACTAACATAGCTATTGTACTCTGCAAAGGGTTTATTTTCCATACAGAAGTTGAGACTGTGGTACTGCATTTTGATCATAGACCTGAAAGAAATACTGTGCCCATTGCTCTTAAACAAAAACGGTGATCATTTTTACCTTCAAATAAAAAAAAAATCTCTTACAGAGAGCAACATATGCATTACTTAAGACCCTCAGCACAAGGCACACTGTGAGTTTGTGCATGAGAATGACTCTTCATTTCTAAACAAACTCAGACATTTATGGACTTTCATCTAGAAAACATTCACGCTATTTTCTGTAGTGAATTAAACAGTGCTAGATTTGTTGCAAGGTACAAATCCAGCATCCCTTCATATCAAAGGCAGTCATATGCGTAAGTTCAGACACAGCCTTACTAGTTCATGCAGTATCTACCATCAGAAAAGGCCTGGTACTGGGGCACAGAGGAGAGAGCACCCAGGAAATAAGACTTAAGAATTATCTCTTTAACTTTCTATTTCTAGTGAGTTTTATTTACAAAAGACAGGGATGATTAAGTAAAATAGCATCTTGAAAGAGTTAAAGTGCAAGTGAGCTGGATACAGATTGTGACAATTTCATGGAACCATGTGTCCTGCTGTGCCAAAAGGAAAACAAAGCAGTCATGACATTAACATGGCAAAAGTTCTGATTAATTTTTATTTCACTGCTGAATGATCCTACATTTTTGTTGCTGTGTGGCAACAGTAGTAGGAGATGCTACAGCTACTTGAAAGTTCTTTTAGCCAATATTTGTTTCAATATCATTCAATTTTTGTTTGCTTGTTTTCAAATATTCACTGGCACCCTAAGTCAGAGGTCTTGAAAATTTCAAAATTTGCTTCTCCTTCTTAGCAAGTGAACACTTGGGTGGTGAGTCAAATATTCCTGCCAGAAAGATTAGGTCCAAAGTATAAACAGTGTGCCACATCATACAACAAATCTGAGATTCAGATTTTCTTTCTAAAAGATGTATCTGATGTTAACCATCATTGATAGAGACATTGGTACTCCCCCAAGTTCTCTTTTCCATCAGGACCTCTTACTCCAGTCCTGCAATTCATGCTTGTACGTTGACCCCTCTGCCCTGGGGGTTTGCACCCGGTAAGGTTTCAGTAGAGCTACACAGGCACAACTCCTACAACAAGTAGGAAGAGTAACTGCAGATCAGACTTCATCTCCCATTATGGATAATCTCAACTCCTACAAATAACAGTGTTGCTTGTCGTCACTAGACACCTACTGAATCACTTTGGGTACACAAAGAGTCTGGACGTCCGTGACTATTAACACAGCATAAGGGCTACACTTGTGCTTTACAGCAGCGTATTAGAGCACCATGCAGGTAGGAAGAGGAGAGAATAGAAGACAGTCAGTAAGCAAATATTTCAGCACAGTGCAAGTGAAATTGCTTGCTCTACTTAATGCAAGTACATGCCACTTCTGGCATGCCATGAAGCTTCTACATCTGATAGACATTTTGTATCTTGTCATAACACAGAAAACATACAGCTAAACCAATTTTTCTTCATCAGTTTGCATTCACTTTTAGGCTTTGCAGAAGCTCTGAAGTGGAACATTAGATGTGTCATGAAATACAGCACTGCTAAAAGGCAGTTCATCTGTAAACCTGCCAGTCGGCAAGCTGAGAACATTTGGAAATGTGAAGTGTTGCCTTTGGGAGGAATAATAAGTGCTGAGATTTCTGGTGTGCAAAACACAGGTGAAAATCCAAGGCAGTTCTTGAACTTTTGCCTTAAAAGGATTTTATAGATGACAAAATATATCAGTAATGTTCTATGAGACAAATTCAGAGCTGCAGAGGGGACCTTCTATTTTTCTCCTATTTTTCTCCTTTTTTGTTTCCCTCATGACCTCAGGCAAGACTGCAAATGCTATCAGGGTTTATAAACCTCTCTCAAAAATGTATTGACAAAAAGAGGTAGGGAAATGAGAAAAAGAAATTCATACTATAGCATTTGAAAGGAAAAAAGGGAGAAAGTGAGTTAGTTTAGAAGATCCTCTGAGAAACTAGATGAATAGCTGCAGAAGGATTTCTATCACAGGAAAAGGTGGAAGAGGGAAGGTGCACCTCCAGCAGGAGCTTTGGTATATCTAATCAAGAAAATAACCCAATGTTCCTGCTACTAGCTACCCGAAAAAGCAATGCATCCACTCAGCAAAATGCACTAGGTTCTCAGTCACATTCTCGTTTTCTCTTTTGTTTCAGCTCATTACCCGATTCTAGCCATTATTTTAACTGATTGTTAAAAGGTGAAATTGTGATGATCTTCCTGAATTATTCCTAAAGACTTTTCAAGAATGAAAGATTAATTTTGAAAGAATGTCAAAACCTGGTGTAACTAAGAATTAGAAAAAGGTGGGAAACTAAAAAAATCCTCCTAAACAGAAAACTCAAAAATATGTACATTTTTGTTGGCTGAGTTTTTTATTTATGACAATTTAAACTGCTTCACGTAGGTTTGATTTTGTTTTTTCTATCATATAAAGCAATGTTAAGAACTGAAATGAAGTGTTTCCAGTCTAATATTGTTCAAACTATTTTGACATGTGATGTTATTCACATGGTTACTTTCAGAAGCAGCACAGTTTCTCAAAGTATTTCAACTGCTATGGAACTGTAAATGCTGAAGAACTTTCTCTGACCCACTTTGGCTGTTACCAGGTTACCCTTTACAGATCCCCTAGGTTGGTACAGTCAAGTTTAATTAATCTTTTCATGTGGTAATGAATCTCAAAACCAGAAGTCAGGTTTTAACAAGAGATGATGCATAAGACCTTAGACAACAGTGCCCATAAAGCAAGCACACCCATGCCCAAGTGTTTTCTCTGCCCCATCCCCTGACAGACAGAAAGCGTTGCCCAGCTGCTCCCCCAGTAACCAGGCAGCGAAGGAGCAGAGGACACAGGAACAAATTTTCTACTGCTGGGAATTAATGCAGCTTCACTGGAGTCACTGGAGCGACACAGATCGGTACCAGGAGGGAATCTGCCCCATGGAGTCATAGGGCGGACCACAAAAACATTTCCTGAGAGTAGCTCCAGGCACAGAGAGGGGTTTTGGCTCTTGCATGCAGTGCTAAAACAATGTGTGCTATGATGGACACCGGTGGCTTGTCAGCTAGAGACATGAAGATCACAGCACAATGTCAAGATATTGCTGTGACTAATTTCCCCCTCAGTGTCCTTGTTTGATGAAGTGGTTCTTTGAGAGCGATTTACTGCTACAAAAACCTCCCGGAGAAGGACCTGCAAGTGGCATAAATATTAGGTGCATGTGATTATTTTGCAGTTAGAGAAGCTGAAGCACAGATTTACCATAGTCACAGGAAGACAAGTGGTAATGTTAGGAGCAGAAGCAAAGTCTTCTTCCTTCTTTGAAACTTTTAAATATACTCAAGATTATTAATGTGCTTCATGTGAAAATGAATGGAATGAATTTAGCTCACAATATTGTGTCACATTTTCACATCTGACATCTACCTTTATCTGCTACTCCCATCCAAAGCCTTCATAATATATACGCAATTAGATGAGCTCCTCAAGGTCATTAATTCTCTTGCTGCCTCAAAGCAGCAGAGTTGTCTTTGAGGCAAGGTTATTCGCAAATGCTTTCCCTTGGACTATGCCACCTGCACCATGTAAAAAAATAATCTCTAAAGTAAGAGTCTCAAAATGAAGAAGCTGAACCTGCCTTCACAGTGATTTGGGACCACAAAAGCACAGTGGTGGTGTCATCTCCAATTTGCAGCAGTGTAAATGAGATCTAAAAGCAGGATCCATTTAACAGCTGACTAATCCTCAGGAAGACATTTTCAGCGGAATGGACTTAATGATCTACAAGACTTTTATGTCTAATTTCTATGACTCATTTCATATACAAAGATGGTCTAGGAGGCAGTCAGTGACTCAGAGTAGGTGCATCTCTGGCATATAAAGTATGCATTTGTTCACGTTGATAAAAATGTCTAGTAGCCTCAGGAAGTCTGCTTGCACCATCACTTCCAAGCCACATTACATCTTTCTCAATATTTTTACTGAAAGATTTTAATTTCACATTTTCACAATGGGATCTTCTGGACGCTACTCAAAATAATAGGTACATTTTTTTTATTTTTTTTTACTTTATTGAAAGTATATATTACAACTTCAGGACCAGAATCTGTTTTAAAATGCACTCATATAGAAACTGAGCAGCTTCACTTAGGTCGGCAGCCTGACTCAAGAGTGTCACTTTCTAATTCAGGTCAGACTCTGGTCCACAAATTGTAGTGCTTTCATTCACATTAATGAAGCAAATCTGTTTTCCCACAAATATTAATGTGATCAGATTTTAGACTTCTGTTTCTGTTACTTTTGATAGAGTTATAAATGAAAGACATAGGAAGTTAAAATGTGTTAGATTTGCTTCCTAAAGCAAATAAGGTTTTTATGGCTTAAACAAGAAGCCTTTCTTTGACCTGCATTTGCTTCAGAGTTAGACCATACATACATGCATGAAGAGCCTTACACACCATCCACAATGAAGTATTCACTCACTTGAAATCTTAAAGTGGACACAAAAAGTATTTTAGATCAACATATCTGTTTGGAAATCATTCACAGTCAGTCTCTTACCTGCTGAGTAAGATCTTCCTTTTTGTTCATGTCCACTTCATTCTAGTTCAGGTCACCATTCGAAATGGCCTAGTAAAAAACTAGTAGAAGGACATCCTGTATTTATAGGCACACATACAATAAAGGTTAGCTAAAACAAAAATGCTGTAAAGTTCTTTTCCCAGAAGGCCACACAGACAAGGCACCATAAAGAGCAACCCCAACGTGTCATGGCCAAGAGCACCACTTTCTGGAACAGCATTGAAGTAGTAAACTGACAAATGCACATTACTAGTTGCCTGCCTGCCTGCCTGCCTGCCTGGAAACAAAGACAACAGAGTATAAAACTGTTTTGCTCAACTTTTCCCCTCACAAAGGGCTTTTGTCCTGTAACAAGCCATTCCTGTTCTGGAATAGAAGCTATTGTTAGGCTCCTTAGAGGTAAAACCTATTTTGGGCATTATAACAACAGTATGTTATTGAGACACATGGACAGGGATTTGAAAGGTACTGCACATGGCAAGAACAACACGCAGTACTAGCCTGTTATTCTAGGTGTTGTTTGTTGTTAATTAATATTGGTGGATCTGTTTGCATTAGAATTGTGGGGAGGGGTCTTTTTTGTATTAGATCTCTAAAAATATTTCAAAGATTAGATAGTTAAGCTTGCCTTTCTTAGGCTTTTTTATTTATCAGGTTTAAGATGAATTCAAAGGACTGTGTTTAACTGACACTTCATTCCTTCAGATTCCTTTAGCTGACATAACATTACGGGATGAGTGTATCGTGTGCTTACAGCAGCACTTCCCAACAATTGGTCATTCAATAAACTCAAGTAAGCATCATGTTAAGAATGGCATTTAATCTGCAAAAAGGCAGGTTTGGTAATTTTTTATACTTCTAAAAAATGAAAAATAAAAAAAATGAGTTTGTTAAAATTACCCCATAATAATAATGACTATGGGTTAGGAGCTATAGTTCACAAATATCTTAGGCATCTCCAGTGAAATTCATAAATACAGGTGCCCAAGTCCCAAACTACGATTCTGAAAATCCTTCCTCATCTTGGAGGCACTGAAAGGCCACAGCTCCTAATTTTGTGACTCCATCAGCATAATTTCTGTAACTCGCCCTGTTCTGAACTGCCCCACTTGTCACAGAATGGAACAGGCAACATCTGTAAGTTTATTAGCATTCAAGAAAAAGTCTTACTTACAAGACTTGACATTCTGGCAAACAAACGTTAAAAAAATCAACACCCAGCACACTCTATAGGACTGGGCTCCTGCAAGACAGATAGGATGGAAGTCAGCATTTTGTTTGCAGAATAATTTTTCAAAAAATGTTGCCCTCAGATTGCCATCACACAACAGTTAGCACAATTGCACAGATCACAGTTTTTGGCAACGTACAGGTGTTATAGCCCTATAGTTTGCCATGGCAGAGTTACTTGTCAGTCTATGTTTTGATGAGCTGTGCCAAGAGGAGAACAATTCCGAGCAGGACTACTCAGACCAAATAGTCTGAGAAGCAGAGGCCAGGCAGAAACAGGCCTTCCGGTGCTCCATTTTTTCTATTTTGAATGCAAGCCTGAACAACCTCAGCTTATATTTTGAAAAAGACAAACTTCAAGTTAAAAACCTCATTCATCAGAGCAAGAAAAATATTCTTCAGAGCAAGAAAAATATTCTTCTCAGCAAGCGTGGCAAACAGTAGCACAGGTTGCCCAGGGAGGCTGTGGGATCTCCATCCTTGGAGATATTCAGAACTTGACTGTATAAGGCCCTGAGTAACCTGATACAACTTCAAAGTTGGCCCTGATTTAAGTGGAGGATCAAACCTGATGGCTACGACAGATGTTATCCAGCCTAAATTATTCTATGATTGTACATCTGACTCATTTATATATATTTTTAATGAACTTCATTACATTTTTGCAAGGACAAAACATCTCTACCATACTTTGTATTCTGTTCTGCTTTGTTCTGCTAAACAAAATGTAAAGACAAGAGCAACTTGTGCCTTAAAGAGTGTAGTTTTTGAGGCTCTCCTGTTTTCGGCTGGGATAGAGTTAACCACCAGTCTGGCAAACACCATTAGTAATGAATAATCTTTTCATTAGCAGTGGAAGGATCAGTCACTTCCATCTCAAGTGCCTATTAGATCCTCCAAAAAACAATGTTGTTTTGTTTCGTTTTGTTTTCTGGACAGAGTAAAATAGGAGAGGGAGAGGGTTCTCTGCCAATATGTGCCTGCGAGAGGCTGCTGGTTTCAGTAGAACTGTGCTGGTCAGAGAAGCTGAGAATCGGATCCAGAAACTAGTGGAAGCCCGATTCACATGTACCACAATACATAGACTACTGCAAAGAGCACAGTTTGTTCAGTAATACTCATATTCTTCCCACCTTTGGCAGATAAGATGAATCAGGCCAAGTCTATGGTATCTGCATGAGGAATATCCAGGATTTATAAAAATGGCTTTTATGTATGGCTATAGAATATATGGATACAGAAAGACATTTTCTGCCAGTAAGCTCTTGCAAAAACCTGCTTTCACATGGATGTGGGAGTATCACTTCATAAAAACAAACCTCTCTACAGTCTTTCTCCAAAATAAGCCCTAGAGAGGAAGGCATCCTACGAGGAGGAAGTATTCTGTTAGTATCCAATAGAGAAAAGGGAAGATATAAAATGAACAGGACCATGTCTATTTTACATTTATCATTGAATGCCACGTGAGAGGCATTTCAGTTAAAGGTAAGTTTATTACAAAGTACAGAAAATGTTATAATTGTACAGAAGTCTTTTATAACTATACTTACCTGTGCTCAGAGTGAATGGCCATTGTTAAACAAGGCGACAGCTTCCCACATCAAGATGCGATGTTAATAGGCCTAGAAAATTGAGGTGGGCAGAAGATTTTGGCATTGGGCACCAAAGAAAGGGTCAAAGAGTATTCAGTAATAGCTACTGCTTGATATGGGAGGCACCTGTGAGAAACATCCGCACCACCTCCATCCCACTGATCTTGGTTCCTGGCAGATGGATGGGCTGGATGACCTGCCTCTCAGGCTCTTCCTCATTCAGCTACTTGTCCCATCTTCCCTACCCTCCTCCTTTTCCACTTGATTACAGAAGCACCTTTTCCAGTCTTTAATCCCTTCAGGTAGTTGTATCAAAATTTATTTCATCTTCCTTGCTAAGAAGCCTTGAGTTGGTTTCAATTTTAACATTAGCATAACTCTGTGCCAAAAATGTTTTTTTCCAATTTATACCTGCTGCAAAATCATATTTAACGTCGTTATTAGTAAACCCTCAAGGGTGTGTATCATGTAGACTAATATTTTGTTAACTATACGTTCTTTGTAGCATCACTGGAAAAGGAGCCTCAGAAGAACAGCCCATAAGGGTGTTTTCTGAAGGAGAAGCAGAGGTTTACACAAAATGATCCCTTTCTTTTAGAACGTAGAACTGATTTCATGAGTTTGTGTAATAATTTAATTGAAATATTCTGGGTTTCAACCACAGTTTATCAAATATTAATCTGAAAACCTAGACACTTTGGAAATATGATGCAGCCCAAACATCACAAAAGTGATCACTTAATACTTTAACTACAGCTACTTTGTATGCACTGCCTGGGTTGAATAAGTGGTAATGAGAAAGTGCAAACTGCTCATTATCCCATTAGCAGCTCTTCAGCAGCTAAAAAAGAGATACAGCCTCTCTGATGACAGCTAGTGCGGCAAATAACTGTCAGTTCAGGGGAGGTCTCAGTTCAGGGGAGGTCTCAGTTCAGGGGAGGTCTCTGCGGATGAGCTGCCAGCAACCTTCAGACACACAACTTCACTGTCGTTGTTGCTTAGAACGTCTGATTCCAGCTACCGGTCAGGGTTTTTTTCAGGTATTTTCCAAAAAAGAGGTTAAAATTATCACTGCTTGTAGTCTCCTCCAATTCAAATTGGTTTTCAGAAGGGGAAATTTCTATATACTCTGAATCAACATTGTTGTAAACAGCAAAGAATCAGGCCTCAGGACATCCACCAGGAAACTTTTTTTTCTCCCCATTTGTGTAAGTTACCTTCAGCCATTAATTTCTGTGTGTCCCCTGAAATGCCTAAATTGTTCAAAAGAAACTTTAGAGGATATAGATTTTGTATCTGGGATAGGTCTTGGATAGCGCCTAATGCTTCTCAGGTTGGAGGAAGGGAGGATTACATCCTCATAGGCATGGGAAATTTCTCAGAATAATTTTATCACTTTTTTTATCACCTAAATTTTATGGGATGTGACTACTTCCATTTCTGATTCTCTCAAGCATGCCAGAAGACACCTATCCACCCTACTGGCTTCAAAAGTAGTCCTCCCCTTAAAGACAGCTAAAGTAGATAACCAAAGGTTAACAGAGAAAACAGTTCAGATTGAAGATTGTTTCCTTCAATTTCAGAAACCTTAAAAATAAAAGGTCTTTTAAAGACTTAGAGTATTCTTACAGCACACAGAGATTTCCAAACCAGTGCCAGCTGGCTAGTGTCAACTAACATCCATACTACACAGTACTATACAGATATACAAGATGGATTACAGACCTATCTCAGGAGCTTTTGAGAACAAAGACCGTAGAGCTCCCCAGTTCCAAGGCTGGCAATTACATGGCCAGCAAAAGGAGATATTCACTAAGTCTCTCCCTCACTACCACAAATCTATAAAATTCTGTACTAATACCTAAAGGCTGCATTGCAAATGGGAAGGAGAAATTCGAACATCAAAATCCCTTCAAGAAAATCTAACCTAATGTGTTCCTTTGCCAGCAGGATATATTTCTGGTTTTACCTCTAACCCTGTGCCTTACCATCATTATTAAATAACATTGTAGTTTGTCTTGCACAAAGAGTCTTTTTCTTCACCATTTCTTCACAGCTGACATAAAATATTTTTCAGCATCAAGATTTGCAAAAGACTTCAGATAGATAGTTAAATTCCAGTTTATATTGACACCTAGTAAAATATAAAAATAGAAAAAATTATTAGAGCTTGGAGTTATACTGATCCTTACACAGTTACTGTAGCTCCCTTTCTCCTAGTCCTCTTTTAGCATTTCTTAATACTCATTCTTCATTTTCCCCTCCTGCATTCTCACAAATGTGCTTCACTATGCATGACTGCATTTACCCAGTATCCCCCGTTTATTGCCCAGTGATTTATACTCCAGTTAGGTAGCTAGGCATGCCACAACAAGGCGCTGCTCACTCCTCTATTTGCAGGTGCCAAAAGGTAAGCACAAATGGTACTCACAGACAAGGACAAGACTGAAAAATTGGCCTAAGATCTATTAGACATTAATGAAGTTAACTTTTACATCAATAGCATGTATAAGAAATCTTCTCAACAAGCAGTTAGCAATTATTTTATACTCATCATAACTACAGTTGTCAAAAAGGTTGATTATTTGAAACTGTAGCACTATTTATGCTTCAAATGATGCCTTAATATACGCTCTCCATAATTTCAGCATTAAAATGAAATGCCAGACCTCATTACACCTTTCCCAGTTCTTGGTCCTTTATATATCAAATGTGCAAACAAAATGCAAGGAACTTTTATTTTACTCTTGGTAACATATTTGATTTGTCTTATATACCAAAATCTTAAAAATACTTTTCAAATTATAAAGAACCACTGATTAAGAGATCATTAAGAGCCTGTCAATTTATGAGTCAAAGCAATAATCTTACACACAGAGACGACCCCTTGTGAGTTTGTATCACTCCTAATAAGAGGAATCAAATATTTTTTCATCCTTCCCCTTGCTTCCTCTGTCTTATTAGGTGACTGGAAATTATTCTGTTTCTTTTATCTATTGCTTTATTTTTTGCTTTCATTCTCTGCCAACGACAGAATTTCTCTTCCAGTCTGGAAGCCAGTCTGTTCTTCATATATTAAATAGAGCCTTGTGCCAAAAGTCTTTCCTCATAGGCCAGCTTTTACTTTCAAAGCAGATGCTACTTTACTTGCTCCTGCATACAGCTGTCACTGTAATAGAATTTTTAAAAACAAGTTACAAGTTAATATTAAGGGGTTTAGACAGACGATGAAGAATATTAAATCAGAACCAAAATAAGACCACAGCTAGAACAAGGATTCCTGTGCCCCTAGCTCTGCCCAATACACCTTCCTCCCCCTCCTTCGCCACCAAAGTGGCAATACATGCTCACTCCCCTGGCAGGCACACACTGCCACAAGGCAGATGTTGCAGTGGGTGAATGACTGCAGAGGTATACAACAGCTAGAAAATTGTGTCTGTGGTTTCCTATGCCTCTTCCAGCATGGCACTAGGCGGACAGGCTGCCTCTCAGCTCATCACACCTACCTCATGCTGAGGCATAACCCATGACAAGGTCTGGGGAGGGAGACGAGGAAGCAAGGCGCCAGACACCCCTCCCAGTGCACCTGTCCCTGCAGACTATAATTGGCAATTTTTAAGCTGGATTAAATTAAATCCAGGTAATGCTTGAATTTCTAATCCTGCAAAATGCATCATGTGAGCATTAGTAACAGTATTCCAGTACTACAGCTATCCCTGTAATGCTGCCTAGCTGTGACGCACTCTCTGAGGTGAACTGGAAGAAGCTGCACAACAGAAATTGCACAACAGACGCACCGACACCATCTTCTGCGTCAGCTGGGATTTTTCCACAGTAATTTACCACGCAAATTCCTGGCAGAAGTAACGGATTTTACTTGACTCATCAACACAGCAATGTAACAGGCTGAGGTGATGTAACTACAGATCTTTGCATCCTGCGTAAAATCTTGGTAATTCATTCCAGAACCATGCTAATTCAGGAGGTCATGAACCCGTGCTGGAAGAAGGTGAGATGGTTACCATCTGCTGTCAGGATGGACTTCAGCCAGTGCATCATGATTTGATTCTTGTTGCCTCTTGTTACTTGCTACCACCCTCCACAGCTTTTTCTTTTCCATATCCAGTCAGTCTTCAAGAACCTTTTCATATTTTGTTTACCAACCCCATTTTAGCAGGATGGGAAAAATTCATTGTCTTCTTATGGCCTCTATGGCTTCCAACCTCTTATGACCCTTGCCTTTGTTCACGTTTTCCACGCCCTCCAGGTAAACACAGCAAAACACCTATCATGCCTCAATAATTTTAATTTTTCCAGGGTTACTCCTACACACATGGCCCTGCCAGCTGTAGAAAGAGGAGCAAAATGATGCTTAACAACCTTGGCCTCCCACTTAAACTTAGGAAGGAAGTTTAGGTGTGCCTCCTCTGACACAGCTTCCAAATTCCCCCAAGTTAAACTAAGCAGCAGACTGCAAGCTGACACTGAAATACATTAACATGGCAATGAGAAGTTCTCCATGGCAATACAGCAGTAAAAGGAGAAATACCTGTCGAGTACACCAGGAGCAGACTGATCTAACCTCCTTGCAGTGTACAAATATTTCAGCCTGCCTGGTAGGTGACTTGTCAAGTATTTATGGTAAGGAACTAGCAGCGGTTTCATAGTACACAATTATGCTAATCACTTATGTATACTATAGGAAAATTAGGAAATTTAGTATGTAATCTGAGACTATTAACAATATCCACGCAAGTAATTCTCCAGTTCTGAATTTTCTAATTGCCTATCCAAAAAGTACATATATATATATATATATGACCAATAAGGAGAAATTAATTGTCTGCTGCTTTAATTTGTACTTATAAATTGGCAAACAACAAAGCAGCCCTACATATTTGCCCACATTATGCACTTGTTTTTAAAACATCTTTATATCTGCTGACTTCAGGGCCTTTCTCAGGTAACATCTGGAATCTTAAAACAAACCTAAGAGAAATTATTATTAAGATTATCTATGGAACAATTTTAGGATTTTATAGGTGGAAAGGGATTCTGTACTGGGTGATTATACTTACTTCAAACTTTTGTAGTTCTGCTGATTAAAACTTGACCCCAGCTTTATTAGCCTAATTACCTAGATCTTTTGATGTGTTTGTGCTATTGCACCATAACTGCAGTATTCTTTATTTTTATCTCCTCAGTAAACCTGTCCACTATGAAAATAAATTCTCCTTTACATTATTTGCATACACAGCACACTCTGGTTTACTTGTTGTTTTCATATGTACTTATTCCCTTTTCCCTAATAGATCACTTCTCTGTTTTTCAGACAGAATGGAGCACGTACTTTTCATTAGTTCTACATACTACTTACACTAGTACAGTAGATATGGTTTCAATTCAACTTGTGCCTGAATGGATTTAAATATGCAATCCTACCCTTCATACCGATTCCCTTAACAATCATGTTCAAAGGCTTCAAAGCTGCCCCGGGGTGGTTTAGACTGGACATGTGGAAGCATTTCTTTACTGAGGGAATGGTCAAACACTGGAACAGGCTTCCTAGAGAGGTGGTCAATGCCCCAGGCCTGTCAGTGTTTAAGAGGCATTTGGACAATGCCCTTAACAACATGCTTTAGCTTGGTCAGCCCTGAACTGGCCAGGCAGTTGGACTAGATGATTGTTGTAGGTCCCTTCTAACTGAAATAGTCTAGTCTAGTCTAGTCTGTTCTGTTCTGTTCTAAATCAGGTGAGCAGCTTCTGTTGCTAAAGGAATAGGTGACAAAGGTGCTTAATCTTGTAAAAATTGTTCCACTTGATGTAAACTGATTACAACATTGTTGCGTCAGATAAAGAGAAAAAATATAAGTTAAATCCTATATATCACTAGTGAGAGACTCTTCAAGACAGAGGGAGCACTAGGTTTAATCTCTGCCTTGGTAAAAATGATATAGTTTAAGTTGAAGCTGTTTTCTATCTAGCTTTTCTGCTAGGCAGGTTTAGAATTCTACTAGCATAGAATACATGGTGTGGAGCCCCTTCCCTTTGGATGATATTCTTTCAGTCCAACGGGACTCACCTGTGTTCTTAGTAGCACCAGCAGGAACCCAGTGGCGTCTACAGGATTTCACTGAAATGATTGGGATGACATTAGTAACTAGAGTCCAAACCAAACAGTTCAGTATTTTAAATGTTTATATGAAAAACATGCATTAATGGACTTTCTCTTCCAGTCCACATAAGCTCTGGTCTGAGAGAAGCAAGGGAAAATAAAAAAGTCATTCTAGGTTTAGTGGCACTCGGACATATATAGTCTTCAAATGCTTTCCTAATTAGGACAAGAAAACTAAACCAATCATAAGAATACAGGAGCAAATGGATCACAGCTCTAAAAATGTAAGCTTAGTTATATGACTTTCACCAAACTTAACCTCCAAAATCTAGGTTTTTTTCTAGGCATCACTGAAATCAGAATACAGTTCTGATTTGCTTATAGAGAATCAATGATATCAAGCAATTGTCATGTTTTCCTTCGCATAGGGAAGGAATTCTCATAGGGAACAGTGTAAAGACACATTGCTAACAGCACTCAGTAATATTATGACAAGTGCCACAATTTTGCATTTTTTTGGACCCCAGTGCCTTTGGGCAAGGCAATTTAAGAATCTCTATTTTAATTTTAAAAATATATTTCTATCTCATGTTTTCAAGGAAGCCTTGAAAACAAGCCAGAGCCAGAAGAAACACTTTCTTTGGGAGTTTGGTGGTTTAAAGGGAGGGATTTTTGGTCTTGATTTTTCTTTTTTTCTTGTCAAACCCTGTGCTAAGTTAGACTTAGTTATGACTTCTATTTTATGGTGTCCAGATTCAGGCATGCACAGCTTGCCACTGATTTTAATGGGTCTGCCTCACTGATTTCAGTGGCTCGGTTCATAGAATCATAGAATTGTTTAGGTTGGAAAAGACCTTTAAGGTCATCAAGTCTGACCGTTAACCTAACCCTGCCATCCCACCACTAAACCATGTCCCTAAGCACCTCGTCTAACTGTACTTTAAATACCTTCAGAGATGGGGACTCAACCACTTCCCTGGGCAGTCCGTTCCAATGCTTAACAACCCTTTCGGTGAAAAAAAATTTTCCTAATGTCCAACCTAAACCTACCCTGGCACAATTCTTGACACTATTTAGTTCACGCTGACCTGATCTGCACTGACCTAGCCTAGATAGTGCAGACCTGACTACTTACTGCACCATTGCTTTAGCTCCTTTGCTACCCACACACCTGAGTTTCCTTTCAAAAGAAGCAAGTGCAAATGGAGGATGGCGTACACCCACTTCTTGTCTTGCAATGGAGTCAGGACACAGCCAGGAGCACACCAAGCAACAAGGACTATGAGCAGCCTGCAGGACATTCTTGTCCCACAGTTAGATATACCCAAAAAGGAGCATTTTTAGCCTCTTAAAGTTTATATAAGGAGGGTGCAGTATTAGTCTGTCTAAAAAGATGACTTAGGCAGAGGAGGGGAAAATTAAAACTATACTGAATTGGGAATCTATTGGGTATTATATTCTTCAACTGCAAGTGAAGTTTTCTGTCCCAAACCAATCAACGTGACAGACCAAGAAGAAGACATGTTCTGTGTTGTATGTGGAAAGAAATCCTTCTGTTAGATTTTATAGTCTGGCACAACAGCCATCTCTGCTGCACTGGGGTCAGCAGAACTATGGAATGATATGAGTATGTTAAGCAAAATATAAACCCCAGTCAGACTGGCTGGTTTAGCAATAAAAATGCTAATTCTTTCTGTGTGAAGGGAAAAGCTACTTACAATGCATATTAGTTGGGTCAATGAATAACATAAAAAGGTCGCAGCTGTCTCAAAACCCCTTTCATCTAATGTCTTGTATATATAGATGATACTGCACCCCTTTTATCTGCTAGCTGCGTAACAACTGTATTTTTGATTCTTTTAAGTCCTGTTACCAGTCATCAGAGTATTGTGCTATTTCATCCATCTTCATGTTTCTATGAAGAGGCGCTCAAAAGACCCAAAGAATATCACAGTAATGTTGAACATTTAATATAATTCTACTCAAATAAAGGGGATTTTTACCACATGAAGCAATGGTTGTTCCTAAGCCAGTTAAGAGTGCTGGTGCTCTTAGATAGAGGGAAAAACAGTAACCTTTATGTTTTCAAGGTTGAACTCAGGGAATTAACTGCATGTTTTTGATAGCTTTAATGAAAGTTGTGTGACTAAAACAGTATTCAGCTCTCCTCAATCACCACACGTGAGCCTGGGGAGAGAAAGAACAAGAGGATCAGTGAAAAGAAGATGTGAATTTCTAGTTAATTAAAATGTGTATCCACAGCCATAATGTTTATTCTTTATTTATTCATAACTATGCTTGGGATGCTTTTTAATCAGGAATCCTTACCATAATTTTAGAAACAAGTTCCCAAAAAACACCCTAGGTGATACAAGCATTCAGCTTCACCCAAACCACTAAGACTGAATGAACTTCCTTCATTACATGGGAAAAGGTAAAGAATTATATAGGCCATTTACACAAGTTTAAAGACAAGGGCACTATGTCTTGTAAAGCGCTATATGAAACAGCTCAGCTTATATCAGATCCACAGTTTCCATACCAACTATCCAAAAATGTCCTAAGAAATAGAGCATCTGAATATACATCTCCATAATATCTTTCTTCAAAGTAGGTACCTAATCTCTCTTTGTCTTTATACAACTTTAAAATCCCTTTTCCTCTTATGGAAAAGATTCTCTAAAACACATTTCTGATCACGTTCAGCCAGAGTTGAGACTCCATCCCTGAAGTTACAGCAATACAGAAGGGATGAATTGCTGCAAACGACAATACATGCTCTCAAAATCTGAATCATAGAATCATAGAACCGTTTAGGTTGGAAAAGACCTTTAAGATCATCAAGTCCAACCGTTAACCTAACACTGCCATCCCACCACTAAACCCTGTCCCTAAGCAGTAAACCATGTTCCTAAGCAACTAAACCGTGTCCCTAAGCACTCGGTTGGTGCGAATGATGGCAGCACTAAGTGCACGCATAAGTGTACACCAGTGGCTGAACATGGCTAAGTCTGCAGCAATCCAGGTAGAAAGAGCATAGTTATGGAGGACACAAGAGAACTGCTACTCTATTAGGCTTTGTCTGAGTCATTTTCCCTTGTTTCTTCTCAGTGGGCAGTGTATCTACTAAATTCTGCTGTCTTCCCCTCCAGCAGTGTTTGAAAATGTTCTCAGGTGATAGATTAATCTGACTGAAGGCAGGAGAGCTGCATGCAGCTAAACCCAAGATTTTTAGTCAAGTATTTTCTGTATTTTATGTTTTAAAAACTCAAAATCATTCAAAACGTATCAATGAAAAAAGACCACAATAGAAGTGAATCTTGTAGGAATGAGACCTTTTCAGTCATTCCATGGAAATCTCTGGCAGAATAACCTTCCAGATAATTAGGTAGAAGGAACAAAAGAATACTTAATTCCTAACCTTTCAATCCCAACTTGTAGTTCAAGTGTCAAATAAACGGAAAATAGTTGTCATGTTCTCTATTTACATTAGGTGGCACCATCCTCACAGATTTATGGTTTACGTCAGGAAGCTGTAAAACATTCATTCTGAAATCGAGTATGAAATACCTCGATACAGTGGGTACTTGATTTGCAACCAATAGGACCATCTTACATTATTTAGACAAGAAAAAGTACTTAGTTTCAGTATGAAAGAAATTTCCATTACTGAAGAAAAGCTGCAAAGAATAGCTATCAGGAAAGTAGAAATACCGAGGGATTTGCTAGTACACCTTGCTTTCTAATAGGTTTATTATTATACCTGAAATGCACTCTCCATCTCTAAACAGGTTCTGTTCCCAGAAAAATAATACCTATATTCAATTTATTTGGCTGGGTTATGATAATTTGCCAGGACCCTTGTATTCGTCAGTTATTATTGGAGGAATTTCTTAAAAAATTGATGAGGTTGTCAATTCCATTTTGTCACATTCCTCACTATTTCACAGTGTGATTCACGCCGTGTTAAAATGAAGTCAGAACTTTTAAAACACTTTTAGAAAAGGAATGAAGGAGGGGGTAAGTGGCGACAGCAACCGACTTCAAATTCAGTTAAGAATATCCTCTTCTCAAATCACCTACATGTCAGGCAAGGCCTCTAGGTGGTACCCCAAAACCAATGGTAATATGTAAGAAGGTCCCTTGCCTCTGAAGAAATGGAAACTTTGTATATTCTTAAACACATTTCTGCAAAATGTTTTCACTCTGATGTATTTCAATACTTTGGTAACAGGATTCCAGCTGGCTGTAGTCCTAACTTTTTCCATGCCATTTGTCTTCCAGTACAGTTGAAAATCTCATTAGAAAAAAATTCTTACAAGACTCATGACAGTAGTGTTTCTGGTCTTGAGGAGAACTCTTGGAAGAACTGTACTTGAAAGCTCAGTGTTTAGCTTTGCCAAACTTGGAAAAATAAATACAATCAAACAGATAGGAACAGATGGATGGGAACTGTCTAAATATTTCAGGAACTCATAAGGGATGTCACTTGCTATTTCATTGCTCCATCTCTAGTTTAACACCCTAGCAGCTCATGCAATCAGTTTAAGTAGCCTCTCTTTCATGGTCTAAGGAGTTAGGGTCAAATTTCTAAAGGCAAACTGATGCTATTTGAAATTTTCATCCACACATCTTATTGCTTTTATTGCTGATGATCCTCTGACACCACATTTCCTCTCATGCAAAGCTCATGCTATTTATTAATTCTGACAGAGACAGGTGACCCAAACATCCTGTGACTTAAATGGGAGTTAGATAACAAAGTTTTTTTGAAAATCTCTTGAGGACCCAATATGTAATTTCAGATACCAAGTAAAAACAGCCTCTGAAACCTATTACAGCCGGTGCTAATGGGAGGGCTTTTCATAAGCTTTAAGATTTGACCCAGTAATGACTCACTTTGTTTATGTCCAGGTAAAAAAGCTGTGATAAAGTCAAGTTAGGATTCAGGGTAGGTGATTTAGGTAAAAAGTATGTTAAGGTATGGAAGGCCCTAAATACCTAGCCTTAACTGTGTCTTGAGATGACATCATGCAATGGCCATGCAATTATTATTAAATGCATCATAGTATTTCAGTCCCAGGTAAGGCTGGACTGATTACAAGACACAGTCACTCCGGTTTCTTGCTCATATTGCTATTTCATAGCTGAATGAAGGATGATTGATCTATTTATTAAAAAAAAAAAAACAAAACACTTGCCTCAAATAACAGCAATAAAAGTTAGAAAATATTGCCGAGTATACTTTTTCTATGGCTCTCAAGAAAACAGCATTGGTATCAGTGTTAAAGAGTTTTCAAAGGACTGCAGCAAAATATTGTTGAAAATACTTTTAGGCAGTGAGGGGTACCGGGTCACCTTAAAGTGCTTTCCTGAGTTCCTTCCTACTGTCTGTAAGGGTCTTTACAGAGCAGATGTAATGGGACTTTCAGTGCCTAGTAAGTCAGTTGGAGAACGGAAACATGTAGCTGCCTAATATACGGCATTTATAAAAGTTACAAGTAATCTGGATATGTTTTCAATAGAGCAAACCATAGTAGTCCTGGAAAGCAGATTTACTCCCACACACCTCTGTATATCTTACACACTTACCGAGGTAATAACACTGTCCATACCCAGAAGGAGGAGGAAATAATCAGAGGCTTTTTCTGTGGCCTGCTGTTACTGGGACTGTATCTGCAACTGTAGAAAAGAGGCTTGGCTATAAAAAAAAACACGTACGAGTCAAAAGCAGTTAATATGTACAGCAGCGCATGCTGCAGCAGAGTATATAGTGAACATTTATCATCGTTGTGCTGCAATTTTGCACATTTACTTGAGTCAGGTAGTATCAATGGATTCTACAAGTGCCATTTATCACTTGTCATACTTGAAACAAACATCCTCAAGGTTGAACCATTGAATTAAATGCTCATTATCTATAATAAGAAAGGAACTGGACAGAGTTAAGTGTGCTGCCTCTGATCCCTTATAATACACATATTTAACATTTCTACCCTAACCATTGAAAATGCACTGGCTCAAGGCTACACAAACAGACTTATAGATTGTCATTACTGTTCTTTCAATCAAGCCTGTGAGAATGATTCATACCCTGGTAGACCTCCAGACAATGGTATGGAAACATCCATGTGCAAAACAGATGAATGGACTGAAGGCATATAATGAAATAAGTTTTGGAGGCCCTCCTAATAGTATACTCATGGCCCATCACTTTTCCTTGCTAATAGTAGACCATTACAGCATTTCCCTCCACCTGTAAACCTGACATGGGTTTGGTACATGCCCACATGCCAGGTGGCATTCCACTGACCAATGTCTTGGCACACTTCAGGGCTTAGGACAGGCCTGGGACCATTCCTAATAAGTGGCTTAGATATGCCAAACTCATTTTGGAAGGAAAAAGACATTAGATATAAGGGCATGAGTCATGCAGTTCCAGTTAACCTCAGGATCCAAGAGCTGTTCTGGGCCATATTCATATACTGGTTTACATTTAGCCTGACAATCCAATGGGGGAAAAGGAGGTAGAGATGGCATAGCACATAGAAGGCTATAAAACGTTCTAGCCTCCTATGGCTCTTCAGCCTCTAGGCTATGAAATGCCAATGACCTGTGCCATGAGCCTTTAGAAGAATTCAGTTGCCAGATTGTTTCCTGCAGCTCTGATAACAGTGAGGGACTCATCCCCTGTGTCATAGTCCAGAGGTCATTATTTAGCAGATCTTGAGCTCTGTAAATTTTTCAGTAAGTTGAACAACATTGACATAGATTAGTAAATAAAGGCATTGCATAGATGTAATTTCTGACTGATCTTCCTCACTGCATTATCAGGCCAGTTCACACCTACCGTGCTTCTGCCTTCTCCAAGCTGATTATTTACCGTAGGCAAGCTCTTCTTTCCCATATCCGGCCCAGAGGTTCAAGCTCCCACTCACAAATAACTCCCTCTAACCTGTAGCTACTTTAATAATGAATGACTACTCTTTGTAGACACCTGCTTGCATCTTCAGCAGATACCTGACTGTCCTTCCAAACAGGATCCAGAGAGGGTATGAGTAAACACTCCCTATCTGCTTACATAAAAAAGAAGAGGTGCCAATTCTCCACTTCTTTGCTACTGATTCAGTGTAACCTAGAAGTCAGTTTTTTTCCAACGATCCATATAGCAGGCTGATCTAGGCAAGCATAAGGATGCTAGGTGTAGGAGCCTGTCCTGGTTTCGGCTGGGACAGTTAATTTTCTTCATAGTAGCTTGCATAGTGGATTTAGTACTAGAAGAATGTTGATAACACACTGATGGTTTAGTTTCTGCTGGATAGTGCTAAGACTGGCCAAGGACTTCTCAGGTCTCAGCTCTGCCAGGGGCACAAGAAGCTGGGAGGGGACACAGTCGGGACAGCTGACCCCAACTGGCCACAGGGCTATTCCAGACCATATGACGTCATGCTCAGTATATAAACTGAGGGAAGAAGAAGGAAGGAGGGGACGTTCGCAGCAATGGCATTTGTCTTCCCAAGTAACCATTATGCGTGATGGAGCCCTTCTTTCCTGGAGATGGCTGAACCCCTGCCTGCCCATGGGAAGTGGTGATTGAATTCCTTGCTTTGCTTTGCTTGCGTGCGCAGCTTTTGCTTTCCCTATTAAACTGTCTTTATCTCAACCCATGAGTTTTCTAACTTTTTCTCGTCTTATTCTCTCCTCATCCCATTGTGGGGGGAGTGAGCAAGCGGCTGTGTGGTGTTCAGTTGCCAGCTGGATTATACCATGACAGAGCCCAAGGTAAAAGTCATCACAAAAACAGCAAAGAGGAACCTGATCTTGTAATAATGAGATGGTGACTGTGCTGCTGCCAGGCTACACCTGCCTCGAAACAGAATTAACAGAAAGAGTGGAACCAGGTGCTTAAGCGCCTCATTAGTGTGATGAGTGTTTGCAGTGTGACCATTCTCATTCTCTGAGATGTGGGAGAGAGAGAAGAAATTCCTGCTCAAGAGTAACAACTGCTCCCAAAGCTAGACAGGTCTGCCTTCATTAAAATCCCTGCTCCTGCTTGCAGAGGAGCACCAGAGCCTGATACTCCTCACCATGCACTGCCTCAGGATCTGCAGGTTCAAGGAGATACTTGTTGGGAGGGCTATGGAGAGTGAATGTTCCCTCCTTACTGGTTCTAGGAGAGAAAGAATAAGGTAAAATAAGTGTCAACGATACTTCATGTCAGGGCAGCAACTGCTTTTATAAATTAGAGCAGGTTTTGTAAATGATTTCTTAGAAGCTAGGTAAAAACATTGTTGCTAGTCATCAAAATCATTGATCACTACCTACATGGCTGGATTTATAACTATGAATACTAGGTAGAAAACTCATCATCTTACTATCATCCTCCATGCTAACAAATCTTCCACTTTGACTCTCTCCCAAGACATACCAATATACAAATAATACCTATTAGTAAAAAATATTTGACTGATGCTTTTCACATTAAAGTAACAGTTGGGTATTGTATATGGAATGATGCAAATTTACCAGGTAAACAAAATTCAAGTACAATTGAACTTCATGCTGTGTACATCAATCTTTGTCCATGGGAAAAAAAAAAGATAATTTTGTTAGCTGTATCGGGCAGAAACTAAGGACCATTGCAAATGTCACAATACAAGATGAGTGTCTACTGTCTTGCCTTCTCCAGTATAAACATGCAAGTAAGGGAGGCCTACCAAAACAAAACACCATTCAAAATATATAAATCCTTCCTTGACAGGAAGGTAAAAGAAGAATTAAGTACTTGCAAAGAATGTAAACATGCTGACTGAATTGCTTGACCTTGTGATCTTTATTGCAGTGTTGGGGTAATAGAAAAAATCTTTATTAAGCTACACAGAAGACACACTATAAAGACACAGTATGACCATTTTAAAACTTTCAAAGTTAGGAAATCAGAAGTTAAATAACACTAGAATGAAAGTTTTCTATGTAGACTTAATTCAATGTCCTTGTGTATATGTAGTATAATACGTTCTTTGCACTTACAGGTAAACATCCTAACTTTTCCCTTTAGGTTTCCACAGGTATTCGTATCAAAAGAAAGGAGAATCTCCAGCATCTTGAGTTTCAACCTCCAGAGATAAATATTGTTCAACAACTTTTCTGCTATTCCTTCTTTAAGAGTTTCTTCTGTAACCTTTCTCTTTCCATCACCTCTCTCTCCTTCCATAAATCAAAGTACCACACTCCTTTCCTTCTTCTCCTAGTCTTAGCCTATATTCCCAGCATCTTTGTTCTGGTGTCTTTACCCAGTTATCCCTGTTCTCTTCTTCCAGGCTCATTTCTGACCCTAACATGTAGGGTCCCCATTCATTCCACGGTCAGTCTCTAAGAAGTCTTTAGGCTCCGTTGTGCAGCTGTGCCTTATTCTTCTCTTCCCCACAGACCCCATCTCACCAATCCCTTTTTCTGCAATTCTCTCTTTTCTCAGCCAAGTGCTATCCTATGTTGCTTCCCCTTCTATGTACAGAAAACCAGTATGGGGTAGAAGTGGCCCAGAACATGCGAAGTTTTTCTGAGTTCCCCCAAAGTCATTGATTGAAGCATACTTACTCTGTGGGGAAAGTACACATAATACATCTGGTCAGCTAAGGGTAACATAACAGCTTAAAATAAAAATGAAATTTGCAACCATCCCTAGTTTCTGTAGGAGATATCTAAAAAGCCTAAAGTAACAGCTTTCTTACAACTTTCCTGAACCTGTATGAATTGCAACTGTCATAGTTATTAAGACTTTTAAAAAAAATTGGGAGGATTTTCACAAGCATGATGGAGGGCTTATTTTTGACATGAGAGCTATCCCTCTGCCAAACTTAAAATCCCTGGCTCAAAGCAGGGTGGTGCTGGAGCATTTCAAAGAAAGGACCTCGAAGTACTAACAAGAGCAAAATGGCACTTTGTTCCTAGGCTCATTCACTGAAGGAGCTGAATTGTTTGGCTGAAATATTACAGAATTCAGCCAGGGACACAGGCAGGGTATGAAAAGTTTTGGCTTAAACTCAGTGCTTCAAAAAGGTATAAATGACTAAGACCAGTATTGTATAATGGGAATGAAGGTTGTCTTCACTGGTGCCTTCAGCAGTGCATAATAAGTAGTGCTGCTAGCACCACATGTAACAGGCACACAGAGTTCTGACCCTGCTTCTTCTCTTTCCATTACTGAAGCAGAGAAGAGGATCTTTTAACAGAAATACCAGATCAGTTTAAAAGGTCATTAATGATCCATTCTATCTAATATTCTGTTCTCCTCCACCTAGCATTCCATTCTAATTAGGAGATCAAGAAGCAACCAGGAAATAAACGTCACCTGAGGGTATTCCTAGCATTACTCTCTGGGACATCTCCAAAGCAGACTGCAATGCTCCCAACTTGTGAGAGGCGAGAAGAGATGTGAGGAGAGATGCGTACCAGTCCTTCCTGTTTGCCAGCTGAAGTTAACAAGATGTACATGCCACTATGACTCAGCAACAACAAACCTGCAATTTCCTGCAGGCTTTGGGCATTTGACATCAGAATGACTCAGCAACCATACAGAGAGTCAAGGAGTCCTTTGTACAGCTGCACCAGAGCATCTTTAAAAGACTTTAGGAGAAATAACTAGTTTTCAGGGTCTTTTTTTTGGTAACTTTTTTAGTTATTGCAGTAACCTTCCTGTGATTGTTTCAACAATGAGATACTGCTGCACGGGGCTGGTTATGGCTTCACAACTCTTACAAAACAGTATTACATCTCCTTCTCTGAGAAGTTCTTGTCACACCATCTTTTCTACCAAATCTTTGATATTTGGCAATACTTAAATAAACACACAAATATTGTAAGGTAGGACTCATCACTGAATTCTGGTGAGAAGGAGCTGAGCCACACCTTACAGGCTTGGGCATTTTTCATGCCTAAGACTGAGAAGCAGATCACCCTTCACCCAGTGAACAGTCTGCCTTCAGCACCCAACCAACCCCACGCTTCCCGGCACAACCACACGGCGAGCTCGAGCACCTCCAGCTCTGAATGAGGGGTGGGAACGTGTCCTGGTTTCATCTGGGATAGAGTTCATTTTTCTCCTAGTAGCTGGCATAGTGCTGTGGTTTGGGTTTAGTATGAGAACAATGTGATAACACACTGATGTTTTAGTTGTTGCTGAGCAGTGCTTATATTAAGTCAAGGACGTGTCAGCTTCCCATGTTCTGCTAGGGAGGAGGTGCACAAGAAGCTGGGAGGCGACATAGCCAGGACAGCTGATGCAAGCTGGCCAAAGGGATATTCCATACCATATGACATCATGCTCAGTATAAGCTGGCAGGAGTTGGCCAGGGGGCAGCGATTGGGTGTGGGTGGACAGGTCGTGGGCGGTTGCATCATTTGTTTTTCCTGGGTTTTGTTTCTCTCTCTCTTTTTGCTGTTTTCCTTTTCATTACATCATCATTATTATTATTGTTACTATTGTTTTTGTTGTTGTTGTTATTATTATATGTTATATGTTATGTCATGTCATTCATGTCATAAGCACTAAGCACTAGCACATAGATTCATATTCCCAGAATGAATAACAGACGACTAAAGTCAGATCTGTCAAGTTGTGACACCAGTGATGTGAAAAACAGCTGAGGGTTCAAATCTGATGATGGAGATTCTTACACTGTCACATAACAGAAGTTGTTTCAGTCATCTTTTCAAACAAACAGCTAAGGAATTGACTTCAGAACTACTATGCAAAAAGAATATTACTTAGGTTGCAAGTTCTTTTGCTGTCATTTACTTTTTTAGGTGCTGCTTGCTGCTGACCAAATTCTGCTTGTGCTGATAGCAATGTAGATATTGGCTAGCTTCAGTCCAGATGTTAGAGCGTCACTTCAGCAGTTGCTCTAGCAGCCACTGTAGTCATTTTAGTCTGCTTGACTTAAAAAGCACAGACGAGTGCTTGAATATGTTAGCTTGGCACCACAGTACCTTAACACAACCACACAACTGTGGGACCACAGCTGGTGTGTGGCCATCCGGCGGGGAATGCAGGCTGAGGAACTGAGCTCTGACACTGGAAGTTAGGAAACACCAGATAAATTATTTCCTGGTAACCTTTATTCTGCACCCTCGTGCAACTGCATTTCAATACAGTCTTTAATTGTGTAATCACATCCTATTCTTCCCCCTTTTTGCCTCTTACATTTAATGTAGAAAATGGATTCCCATGGTACCTCAATTAAGGTTTTGGAGGCAACTGTAATTGTAATGATCCGTAGCTTCTGTACAGCCTCACCCTTGATCCTAAATTGTTTTTTTGGCATAGTATTTTTTTTTTACATGTGATTTTACATGAACTGATAACACTGAAGTCAGGCAAATTTTGAGTTTCCTTTACCACAGCTTTGCAAGTGGCTAGCAGAGGCAGTCTTTGCTTTTCATGCATCACAAGCTTTGCCTTGTGAAATGTTTCAGTGTTTGGCTGGTTTGTTTTCAGAAGAAAATTGTTTCTACTAAACACTAAAATGTGATCATTTTTCATGTGAGATGTTGCATTTTCACTGAAAATCATGAAAGAAAATGGGATACGAGCAATTGAGCTGCAGTTCCCACAAGGCATGAAAGTAGCATTCCACATAAAAACCCCATAGTTTTAAACATAAAAGTTTGAGGTTGAAAATTGATGAGGTCAGGCTCAGACCTTCAGCATCCAATTTTTCACCAAAAAGCCAATATTTTCTTTGAGGGAAGAAAGTCAATCCTCCTACTAATTCTGATTCCAAGTGGTAGCCAGCACTGTTTAAAAATGTTACTAGGCAATGGCAGGACAGCAGAGAACAAATGAAACAAAATTCTTTCCTCAATGTTCTCTAACTTGCATTTGGCTTTTAAGAGAAGAAACTGTTTCTAGTTTTGTTTACTTAGCCTGTTTCAGCTCTTTTGTTTATAGTTATAATGAAGTTCTAGGGGCAGGAGGAACCTCCTCAAAGAACACTGTGTTTCTGTCCCCGCTAGTCGATCGCTCCAAGGATTGAAAACACAACATTATGTTTTCTCTTTGGCAGTTTAAGGAGCTTTGATGTTTGCTGTTTGTGTTTAATGCCTGTTTAAAAGCATCTTTTCCAACACACCACTGGCCAGACCTGAAAGCTTTTTGCATTGTTCTGAAGGGGTGTATTCATTCTGGTTTAAGCTATGGACAGCTAATACCGTCTCAATCTCAGGTTTGCTCTTTATTGAACTAGGTGAGTCATCTGTCATGGCTACTTCTATTCTAGTCTGTCCATATCTTCAGCCTGTTTTTCTGGGTTTGCCTGTCTGTGCTCGGCTGCCTTCAGGCAGATGTTATTCATTTCATCTCCTCTTTTCAGTCTCATAACTAAGCCTGAAGTGAGAACATAAAAGAAACCAAATAGTGCAGGAACGTGATAAAAAACAAAGCTATCTTAGAGGTCTTTAACCTGTGAACCTACTTAATCAGTCAAGGAGATTCGATACTACCATGGAACATGGGAAATATTTGAGACTTATAAAGTTTGATTATGATACAAAATTTTGGCTGATGGGCTTTTGTATTAAATTCTTTTATGAATATTTAGGAAAACAGATTTTTCACTGTACAGCCCTGAGACTTTGTTATGGCTTGCACCAGACATCCTGCGCCTGGAGCTAATAAATAGCTGCAGTATCAAAATTCAGATGGCAATACTGTGGATTCCTATGGGACTCCTGCTTTCCAGAAGCCCTTCACGCTACTGAAGTGCCTTTACCCCACTAAAATCAGGAGTTTTATCAGAAGTGGCTTGATGCAGATTGCTGATACTGTCTCACTGCTGTATTCAAGTTAACGGGAGGCACCTCTCACTAATCTGTTCAAGAAACAACAATTAGTAATTGGTTTTGCTTATCTGCATCAAATCCACTACTGTGCACTGAATATGGCTCTTTCAGAGAACCTCTGCTGCTTTGTGGAAACATTTCTTGAAAAAAGCATTCTTATTTTATGGTGTAGTTATAAGTTGTTGTTTTTTTTTTTTTTAATTATGGCTCTCATTTTTATTATTATGAAAATAAACATTTGTATGAAAACAGGATTTTTATTCTTTGATAATTATTCATAACAGCACCACTTTTTTGCATTCATTCAATGGTTTTCATCTTTGAAGAGCAATAAAACATCTGTTAGTTACTAACTACTTACTACCTACTACAATACTACAGCAGAAACGAATTCTTTTTCCATGAACATTCTAAAGGTATATGTGACATTGCAGTAGACTGTCATGAAAAATACTATTTTCACACATATGTTTATGATAATATTACATGAGAGATAAATGAATGCCAGGAGTAGAACTTTCACAGAACTGTTTCTAATAAAAATGAGGCAAAACCAGCAGAGCACAAAAACTTACTGACTTTTGCTGCTTTCAGACTACTGTTGGTTCCTACAGTCCTGCTTTGGCATCTTAATGTCTTGTATAAGTGAATCTAGGGTGTAGGAATATGAATACCACTTGTAGAAGATACTAAAGAAAAAGATTCAAACCAATAAATTTTATTTTACTAGCATACTTGGTCTCACTTACCCTCAGCAGGTTTGCGGATGACACCAAGCTGAGTGGTGCGGTTGACACACCAGAAGGAAGGGATGTCATCCAGAGAGACCTGGACAGGCTGGAGAGGTGGGCCTGTGTGAACCTCATGAGGTTCAACAAGGCCAAGTGCAAGGTCCTGCACCTGGGTTGGGGTAACCCCCAGTATCAATACAGGCTGGGGGAAGAAAGGATCGAGAGCAGCCCTGCCGAGAGGGACCTGGGGGTACTGATGGATGAAAAGCTAGACATGAGCCGGCAATGTGCGCTGGCAGCCCAGAAGGCCAACCGTACTCTGGGCTGCATCAGGAGGAGTGTGGCTAGCAGGTCGAGGGAGGTGATTCTGCCCCTCTACTCAGCTCTGGTGAGACCTCACCTGGAGTACTGCGTCCAGCTCTGGAGCCCTCAGCACAAGAAGGACATGGAACTGTTGGAACGGGTCCAGAGGAGGGCTACAAAAATGATCCGAGGGCTGGAGCACCTCTCCTATGAGGACAGGCTGAGAGAGTTGGGCTTGTTCAGCCTGGAGAAAAGGAGGCTACGGGGAGACCTGATTGCGGCCTTCTAGTACCTAAAGGGGGCCTATAGGAAAGATGGGGAACATCTTTTGCAGAGGGCCAGCTGTGTTAGGACAAGGGGAAATGGTTTTAAACTAGAACAGGGTAGGTTCAGGCTAGAGGTAAGGAAGAAATTTTTTACAATGAGGGTGGTAAAACACTGGAACAGGTTGCCCAGAGAGGTAGTGGAGGCCCCATCCCTGGGAACATTCAAGGCCAGGTTGGATGGGGCTCTGAGCAATCTGATCTAGTTAGCAGTGTCCCTGCTCACTGCAGGGGGGTTGGACTAGATGACCACTAGTGGTCCCTTCCAACCCTAAACATTCTATGATTCTATGATTCTATGATTCATTTTATTGCACAAGCTGGTGCAGCCATTGCAAAACTGCCACAAAGAAAGAACCATTGTTATAAATTAATTTTCTATGAGAATAAAACATATTGTTAGTTTTTCATGAGCAAAATAACATTATGAAAATGCTTCTGTCTTTGACACTTTTGTGCCTAATGAAGCTTCACTGAACAATTTACAGAGATATAATACTGTAATCAAAGCTACTGTCCTTTTAATCTTCACCTTCTTATAGTAAGGGTCTTGAACCCAGTTTCTAATTTTCAAGTCCAGTCTTTTCTTTTTCTGAATACAGACTAACTGCTGCCACAGAGGGAAGTACAGGCTATATCATATGCTGTTGATGCATATGATGCTTCCTATCACTCAACACAGGCATGACTTAATCACACCCCTAAAAAAAAAACTTTAAACAATTATTGGTGCTGGAAATCCACATCAAAAATGGATCATATGTCATAATGTAATGATTTCTTTACATTTCTCACTACATCTTCTTACATGCTTATCCATCCTCTTTCCTTTTTCTTTACTAAGGCAAGATTTCCATATGAAGAAGGATTTCCACATGATTTAAAGGATCTTTTGGACTTTTCAAATAATCCTTCAAAGGCTTGCCAACCTCCAGGTCCACAGTCTAGTTCCAGAGGTATCAAGGAGGATCTTCTAGTTAGTTCTTCCTTGCCCAAAATGCTTCTATGTGCTTGAAAAACTAAAATACTTTCTGCATAAACCTACTACTTCTTCACATACTGGTCCTCTGAAATTCACCTGCCTAACAATTTTGTCAGCTTTGAAGTGTAGAATAACTAATCTGTTCTGCAGAAAAATGATACTTTTACATGGAAAAAAAATATACATATTTAATTCTACATGAAGGTAAAACATTTGGAGCACTGAAATATCTGTTTCTGAATGTTTTTATTGTCACGTAAATTAATCTTCTTAGCCTTTCTCTGACTGATGTACCTTCTCTAGAGAGTCTTCTGCTGTTGCTGGTTTGCAAAGGTAATTTGCCTACCAAGTTTGCAATTCATGGCTAAGTCACCAAGTGATGCTTTCTGGCTGTTTAAGCTGTGGGACACTTTCCAACGAGCAGGTCTGAAAACACATGCTGTCCCTATCTAAATCCCTAACCCAGTTGAAACCTGGGAATGCCTCAGCTTCCCCCAGCCTCCCCCTGAAGGCAACCAGGGCACCCAGGCCAGAACACGATCTGCACTCCAGAAGTGCCCCAACCTGGGCTGTGCATCCTCTCAGGGAACGCTCTTGCCCCCTTGATCAGACATAGCTGAAGTCTATGCATATGTATGAAGCACGAATTTTGTTAAAACAACTTTTCATGGCAAACGCAGTCTTTGCAAAATCTGGATGTTCCATAGGAAAATTATTTTTTAATGAGAAACACTGAAACGTGATAATTCTCTTTATCATGGACGTAAAAGCATTCTTTGCTACATACTGAACTCTAACTAGGGTTTCAGGGGCCTTGTGATCTAGAAGCTGTTACCGTATTTTGTGTCCTATGAAGCTTCCGGGCCAGACTATATTTCCCATAATTTACTGGAGACATCCCTTACTAGAGTGAAGAATGGCATTTCCTCATCAGATAACAGGTTTCATCTGAAGAGTTTTTCATTCTATTCCTCTTTTCCCCCCTTATTAGACCAAATTTCTGAGGTGAAGGACGAGGGCATCCAGGGATGAAATTCATTCAGACTTTACAAAGTCTTCAGGCACTGTTGGGACTTTGAGAGCCATGAGTTGCAGCCCGCTGTACTTTCCCTATGTTAAATTCACAGCATCAGCTGAGCACTCTGTCAGCTTTAGAGCACCTGAGTGCTACCTTGCCCCAAAGATTGGATATAAAATAGAAAGCGCGCAACGCATTTTCTTGTGCCTTTAGGCTCCAGCACACTATAGTTCAGCCACCCATCTGGAAGTCCTGGATCCACTTACAGGTAATGTCCATGCAGGTCCCCTTTAATGAATCCAGGACCCAACAGCCACAGAAAGCCAGCGGAATTTTTTAACCTGAGGTTGAGGTCCAGAGATGAAGAATACCACTGATGGACAGAGCCCTCTTGCCAACGATTTTTTTACCACTGAGGAGGATTAATAGAGGGAATGGTATTAAATTCAACTCCTTTCACTGTTTAGTCAAACTAATCATTAATTCATTAACATCCACTTATCTTCTTGATGGGTGACTTGCATCCGTGGCTGAAGTGACACATATTTCAGTCTGACTACTGTTTAAGTTCTGAATTGTTACGTTCACATTGTTTTCAGCTACGCTGCTAGTCTTTTCTTACTCACAGTAATAGCTTTGCCATGGCCTCATGCCTCCCTCCCCAGTACCCTCCCAGCATCTGTGGGCACAAGCCAACATTTGCAGTCTGAGGCAGGCTGGAAGATTTACTGCCTCATCCACGAAAGAAGATTCCTTGCGCCTCTGGAAAAGCCAGTCACAGCTTTATCACTCCTTGCTGCTGAGTGTACGCTACAGCTGATCTAAAAAAGCCTTGAAAGGTGCTTGAGAACCAGAGCTGCTGGCAAGGCAAAGAAGTGGCAGTCACTCCCCGCCCCCTCCAAGAATTCACATTCTGCAAGGGGGATTTTCCTCTCATTTAAGCCTGAAAACATTCCTGAGAGGAACAGTTTGTCCTCAAGTTGGCATAATGTTGCACTAAACATTTCCCACTTACTGTTCTGCAAGCTGTTAAGCTTCCTGTGAAAGCAGTAAGATACCACAGAAGCACTCTTTTGTAAACAGTCCTACATCATTTTATTAAAGTACTGTGGCAATACTTATCTGGGAACAAAACAAGGGGAAGTTGCATCAGTATGTGGGCTGCAAATGGGGCAAGGGGAACTATTATCCTAAATTAACACAGAAAAACAAATTATATTCAACCAGGAAGCTTTTTACAAGGGCAGCATGTAGAAAGGAAAAAAATACAACTCTAATGTTAAGCATAGATATAGGATATACAGACAGAAAGAGAGGAAGGGTGTAATTTGAGAGAAGTCCTGACATGCAATTACAATGAAAAATAAAGAGAAGAAGAAAAAGAATGCACGTTTCAATAGGGTCTGAGAAAGGCACAGAAATAAAGGAGAAATGCACTTCTTTCAAAGATTCTGGACGATATTCCAAGTGAGCAAGAAGTGCTTTCTTTCCTCACTGTACAACACCAGCACCACACTGGACAACATGGGCCCCTTGTTTGGCTGAGGCCATTGCTACTTCCTTACTGAACCGTAGAGCTTATCTGCAGTCTTGAATCATAACCCCATTTGCTATGTGCTTTACAAGCCCCCTACTGCTAACAATCTAATTACAACACAAGAATCAACAGATAAACGCAGATGAACATCACTCAGTGGATCTAGAGGGTCCTTTCTAGTCTAGCATCCCCACAGAAATGGGAAAGCACCCTGAAACATCATTGTTCACCATGACAGACATTGGTTGAAGAACATCTGCACGCTAACCGCCAACTTCTGCACCCTGAGAGACAACAGTTTTTGCAGGTTTCTGTTTTTCTGAATGGATCTCAGGAAATGTACCAGAATGAGAGCCCTGTACTTGTCTGTGTCTCTGCAATAAGTGATCAGGCTAAACCTGTTCAAGGGGTGGCAAGTAAGCAACTCGCTGGAATAAACCAGGTAAAGCACTACGCTACTTTACAGAAGATTAAACATACCTGGAACTTCTCTCTGATACTGAAACTGGCTAGACCAGAATGTCCTATGTCTGTACAACTGACCACTCTTTCTCTCCAAAGCACGGTAGCTGCTTCCAAACTGCCTAGAGGGAATAACCTCTATTCTGCACTAACTCCCACATAGTGCCCAGGAACTGCTGGGAGGAGCCTGAGCTGATCCAGCCCAAACCAGGGACCAGGTTAATGATCTAGCACTACAGATGACCGAGTTTATTATTCCAGAAGATTTAACGGAAGAGACACCACCTGTGGCACTAACCTCAAGGAAGTCATGAGCAAGAATTAACTGAAGGAGAACAATGGTGCTTTCAAGAACTTACTACAAAAGCACATTAACTGGACTGCACGTCTGTATGTACCCGAGGCAGAAAACATATCGATACTCCAAAAAAAAAGCTCCTAAAGGGGCTTTTGTTCAGCAAAACACTGTTTGGAAGGACAGAAGCATAGAAACTGTTTTCTTTTGTCTGTTCCTACTGCAAGGCTATGGGTTTGTTGAGTGCTGCAGAGGGGAAGGCTGAGGAGGAAGACAAGGGCATCCCTATTTACAGACAGAGAAGATTGCACCAAAAGTACCTGACTTACATAAGCAATTTGTCCTCCTGTTTGTGTAAGCAATCCAGCTAGACCACAAATACCATCCCGAGTGCTCAGGTGAAAAGTGGTTGCAAGTCATTGTTCTGAGAAAATGCTCTGCAACACAGAGCCCAAGGCTGTGATATCAACCGCAGACCTCTGCATACCGAGACTGGATGCTGGTGAGTCACGGCACACATAAAACAGCAGCATTTGAGAAGCCCTTCATAACCAAGTCCAGTAAAATTTATCGCTCTTAATTTGCAATTAACTCAGATAAAACTGAGATAATTGGGACAATCCAACTCATAGCCTTTTATAAATGTATTTTAAACCTTACTTACAAAATAAATGCATTTCCTGTTTCTGAAATGACATAAATGAGCATTACTTGTTTCTAAATGCAGTAGTGCTGCATTTCACCCAGTAAGGAGCCAGACCCTAGTTTGTTAGTACTTGTCCTGTGTCTGGGCTGGGAAACTAATCAATACCCTTAAATTCTGCCCCAAATGAACTTTTGTGCAAACTTGTGACTGAGAGCATAGCTGAGGATTTACATCAACACACTTAGTCACATCCTGCCTTAAGCTGCAACTGGGTTTGTGTTGCTATAGACCAGATTTTGGCCCCCTCCCTCCTTTTTTTTTTTTTTTTTTTTTCAGATAAACACACCAGCTCCAGTTCTAATCTCCTGGACTGCAAGCTAAGCCCAAAACAACTAGCTCTGTGTCAAGGGAGCTGGTCTGGGGCAGCAGCTGAAGGGGGCTGTGCTGTGCAGAAGTGGCAGGAGCACCCTCAGCAGCGTATGGTGGCTGTCGCTAGGCAACAATGTAACCATGGTTACCTGCATCCCGAGCGACTCGAGGATTTCCGAGATTAGTCATTCATCTGTAAAAACATTTTAAATAAAATAAAATAAAAATGAATGTATCAATACAACACTGTCTCTGCATAAATATTGTAACAATGAGGTGCAATTAAATAGATCTTACTTTACCGGGGCCTGTTTGCTCTGTCCCAGACTCGGAGAGCTCTAGGTTGCTCGCTTTCAAACATTTAGGGCTGCAGAGTCAGTGACACAACCAGACTTTTGGCCAGGGGTCAAATGTTTTTAAACTCTTCTTTAGGGAAATACCCTGGAGAAGCTTTAAATGCTACAGAAAAAGCAGTAGAGTTCCTTTACATATAAATTGCCCACTGAGATTGACTGTTCTTTCCACAAGTCTTATGAGGAGCGGCTGAGGGAACTGGGGTTGTTTAGCCTGGAGAAAGGAGGCTGAGAGGAGACCTTAGCGCCCTCTACAACTAGCTGAAAGGAGGTTGTAGTGAGGTGGGTGTTGGTCTCTTCTCCCAGGTAACAGATGACAGGACTATGGAAAATGGCCTCAAGTTGCACCAGGACAGGCTTAGGTTGGACATTAGGAAAAAATTTTTCAATGAAAGAGTTGTCAACCATTGGAACAGGCTGCCCAGGGAAGTGGTCAAGTCCCCATCCCTGGAGGTATTTAAAAGAGGGGTAGACGAGGTGCTTAGAGACATAGTTTAGGGGTGGGATGGCAAGGTTAGGTTAATGGTTGGACTTGATGATCTTAAAGGTCTTTTCCAACCTAAACGCTTCCATGATTCTAGGATTCCCCAGAAAGATGGCATTGGTGTTCAGTTGGTACATATGATTGTTGATTAATATCAAAGTTGCCAGTAATCATGTGCCCATACTAATGCTCTCACACTTGTCGTCTTATATGTGCTGGACATTTCCAAGAAGCAAGGCGGCTCAGAGAGAGCAGCGTCTCAGAGGCCTGAATCAAGCTGCAGCAGCAGAGACAAAGAGCAGCCAGGGTCACCAGCACCTTCCCAGCACT
>NW_009259863.1:3496612-3500518 GCF_000687185.1 Egretta garzetta | reverse complement strand
AATACACCTGCATTGTTTTAACAAAGCCAGAAAACCTGCAAAATTTTCAGCAGTCCATGGCCACTACACCTCTGAGCAAAATTCCCTCCCAATTCCAAGCCTGCGAACCCATTCACTCCTGCACTTATGTGTCTCGTTGCACACATCACCTGAGATACTGGTATGACCAGTCTCCTTCCTACCACTTCTTTCACCTATTGCTAAATAGTTAAGTCAATAAAATCAATCCATAGTTAGCGTAGACACTCACAGGAGCATGGATTTGTCCTTGCACAGAGGTATACTCAAAGTGATTAGCTCAGTCATTCCTTATAGATGCCTGTAAACAAACCATTGATTCCTGGGTGTTTGGGGGATGCTAATTAGAATTAGAGTTTGCAGCAACAGCTCTCCTTACTTCATCAGAAGTAATTGTAAAATCATACCAAGGAGCTCAGATGGTAATTAAAAAGTAATCTTTCTTATCATCTGTGATATGTTGGTTACTATGAATGTAAAGTAATAAGCAAATGAAGTAATGATAATACGTGTGCTATGTATAACCTATCGTGCCTTGATTAAACTAGTTTACTTTGTTTACCATTGGAATGAGGCAGCCCCTGCAACTTACTGTAATCTACTTATTCAACTTCTTTATTAAAATCATGCTTTTCAGCTGTGATCACTAAGCCAAATAATACACAGTGTGAGCAAAAAGCTTATGAAAATCTGTATAAACTATTTTGATCAGTCTTAACCAATAGATGAATTGGGCTTCAAACAATGAGCCTATTTTTCCATGAAGCCTTTTAGGAAATCCCACTGCAAATATTCTTAAGCTTAAACGGTAGTTACTGAGGCTACCATTTGCATGCTAGAAACATTAAATTTGATTTACTGTGTATAGCAGAAAAACAGAGGAGAAAGGAGAAAGATATTTGTCTGACTCAAGTTGTATATTTGCAATACCGACACAGTCATAAACTGCACTTTGATCAGTCTTGTGGTTGGGTTTCAGTGATGTTGTTTTCCATGGACATGGGCATTTGGAAAGAGCTCCATAATTTCATAGTTTTTGCTTCATGAAGCCTAAATGCATACGCACACCTTTACAGTTTCTTTGCAGACGCTCTCACACATGGTTACACAGTTAGCAGAGATTCTGACATAGCAATCAGGAAAAAACTTTTTCTCAATCAGAGATGTGAAGAAGGAACAAAGTGGTTTAAGCCCTAGCAATGAGGAGTTTCTTTGTAAATGATGTATCAAGGAAAGAGAAAAGTCTTAGACAAGATAAATAGAATTAATATAACTTATACTACGGTGACAGCCATCTAGAAACAACCCAAAGAAAGACTGGAACAAGATTCACTGCAATGGATGCTTATTATCAAAACCTATTTGATTTAGAAGCTGGGCTGCAAATCTCATAACAAATTTATTTTCACATGACTGCCCAGACTTTCTGCTTTAGACTGGCTCAGAAATGCCTTGGCCTTTCTCACAGTGTTACTGCATTTCTGCTCCCAAACCCAGCCAAAAGCAGAGGCATAGCAGACTGCAAAAAACAAAGGAATAAATTATTTACCAAGTAAAACAAATCTCTCCCTGAACATTGATGCTAATAAAGCTTGGTTTCCTATAAATTTGTGCCTTGTACTTGATTGACTTTGGCCAGATGTGAGCACTTGAAATGTTGCTTTTCACAAACTGTGCTGTCCAAAAGTTTTTCATTTCAGGCTCCAGGCTTCTTTTTCATGCATGTTCTAATAGAGTACAAATTTCTACTGCAGTTTTTAATTAACAGACCTCCCCTCTTCTAATTGTTCATTTATTTGCATAAAACTTGGAGCTTAGTTATTTTTGCGATATCTACCATTTTGCCAAATGTAATAGAAATCAGACAAGACTTTCCAGTTATTAGGGAGGATTCAGAAGATCACCATATACGTAGAGTAACCTCAGCACGTACAATTGTATAAACCTCATTTCTGTTTGACAAAAAAAAAAGACTAACCTAAAAAAATGATTTTAAAAAATGTGGATTCTGAGATCAGTTTGACTGTATTAAACTGAAGGTTGCTACATTAGCCTGGGTCTGCGCTGTAAAAGATTCAAATCTGGATTTAAAATGTGAGGGTTCTTGGATCTGAGGACCTGGAGCTGCCCATAGGATTATACAGAATTTTAATTTAAATCTGGCTTTGACTTCTTTGTGCCATTAACACCCGGGAAGTTTCTGAAGATTCTTGGTTCAGATCCCCCAGTGACTGCTATTAATCTCTTCATATCTAAACAATCGTTAAAGGACAGAAAGCTACTTTCTCCCATTTTCTCTTCATTATTAATCTATTCACTGAAGTGTTGGAGTTGGTTCTGAATGCTAAGGAGGAGCACCTCTTAGCTTGCTAATGAGGACAAACACAACATAAGTATTTTTGCAAAATCCTAACAACTGTGACTAGCTGTAGAAGAAGTTTCAGAGGTGATAAAATCAGTTCTTTATACAAAGGGGTGCTGAACTTCCCAGAGGAGAAAAGGTTCTGTATGTGGTTCTTGTACAACCCTGCAATATTTATTTTTGAATGCAGTGTTAGAGCAGTTCATACGATGTGATCTAGTACGAGTGCTTTCACATTTCAAACTGCATTAAATGGATCATATCTCACCATTACTGAGCTTGTGGCTGAGCAGAAAATAGATTTATCCCCAAGAGAATGCCTGCAATTGTCTGTTAGTTTTGATTTTTCTTAATAATTTATTTCACCACTTAATGTCCTTCAATTTAATAGACCCATATCTGTAATAAACTGCATTTTTAACATCTGTTTTCACAACATTTTCCCCATGGGCTTCAATGAAGTCCAACAATGTTACACATAGTTTGTGAAATATGACAGTTCATGGACAAATTCAAGTGGACTAGAATCACAGTGGCCGAAATCAATCCCACCTACCTACAGTCTGGATTTTGACACTTAATGTGCCTGGACCAGAAGCGACCTCTCATGCTACTGAGATTCCCTCACCTGCAACCACTGTTACAGCTGCTGGGCTGGAACAGGACCCTCAGGCCCTTGTCTATACCCATTTTGCCCACTTTTGGTGCCTTACACTGTGCACTAGCCTGAGAGGGCAAACAAGAGGACACACATGTCTACAGCCTTTTTGAGGCAGTATTTCTCATTCTGGTTCCTGATCTGAGCTCTGCCTGTGCAATAGCCATTTAAGAGACATGGGATAAAAAACATAAACAGTACTGGGAATAGAAATTTCCCCCTTCCCTGTGAGTTTTTCTCTTCCTGGCTCCATGGATTTTTTGCAGTCTCTTCTACACAGTGGCCCAGCTTCATCTGCACTGTAGATTATCCAGCAGCCAGGTGCTCCCCAGACTCTGAGACAAGGAAGGCATGGTTTCACCATCACCCAGAACAAGAATGATGGCCAAGGTCTTGCATTTCCTGGAAAAGTGCTCTAATACCCAGGCTGCTGAGCAAATTCTTTCAAAGGGAACTCAGGACTGGGAAACCCCAAGGAGATGTACTTGCCTGCTGTGAGTCCTTCCATGACAGAGTTTCAGACATTCAACAAAGCGTAGCATTGGTGACCAGGCAGTGCCCAGTGTCCATCTTGCTGAAAATACTTCTCTAAATCTTTAGAAACCTCTACCTTTTCCTCAGAAGTCAAAAGCAACTCTGGCTAACATAACACAGTAGAAAATTGCCAGAGATCAGCTCCTCAGTGACAGGCCTGCTATTGTGGCAAAGTAACAACCACCCGTCTAAGATATTTAGAAACAATAAGATGTAGTAACAAATCAATAGACTGTTTTTTTCTGTCCATTGGAAAATATTCTATAAGACAAATCAATCCTCAATGAGACTACAGAAAAAAAAACCTACAAAAAATTTGTTTGCTTTGTTAGCT
>NW_009259863.1:3494153-3496586 GCF_000687185.1 Egretta garzetta | reverse complement strand
TGCCATCTGACTTACTTTGTTCTGATGTGATCTTTCCCTTCTATGTGAAATGCCAAACAAATACAATAACTGAGTCAAAGACAGACCCTTACGCTTGGTATTTTTGCTAATTCACTGCATTTAGCTAACTTTGTGAAATTTTTTTTCTCTGTGTAACTCTCTTGGCACTTCTAAAGTCACTAAAAAGGATACAAATACATCATCACAAATACTATCTACCCATGGCAGCACATGCTATCTTTGACATCAGTAGGATCACACACTAAATTGTCGTATGATATCTTCTGTGAACTTAACTGAAGGAAGACTTTTTAAATAAATCAGATTAAATTTTCATTTGTGCTTTAGTGAAATGCATGGAAGATTTGATATCTGTCTTGATATTTTATTCTTTATAAACATGAGTAGCACACAACAGACACAATAGTCCACTTCTGTATATAAAAGTGTGTATCTAATATGTATTTATATACCTCAAATATTCAGATACACAAGGAAAAAGGAGGTAAAAAAATGCCAGATCTCCCAATCTAGCCATCTTAAATTAGAAGACAGACTCACAGATTTCACCTCAGAGATGTTATTGAGAAATCTAGAAGAGGCGTAATTGGCAGTTAAAATTTATTTTAATCAAATTGCAAGATAATTATTGTTTAATATTCTACTTTGATATAGGTTATTTTCTGCTTGACACATCTGTTAAGCTGTGTTTCAGAACTGTTCTCACTGAGAATCTGAAAGCACAGATTACTCATCACCACCTAATTTTCTAATGCCCACAATCAAGTACACTATATTTGCACCACATCTGAAACAAACATAATGTAGCTCAGGTCACAAACTGCACAAAAGCAAAAAGGTAGCATTACAAAGCTAACAAATTAGGCAATAGCAAACTTTCGTTTAGGCGGCTGGAAACATTGGCAGTCCTAGGTTGGTTGTTCCCATCTGTCTGTTGGAAGTTACTGATCCCACAACCCTGCTGTGGGAGGAATCTTGTAAGCGATTCCCAAATTACTTGAGGCAAAGGTGTCTGGGCTAGTACTCAATCTTGTATCACCACTGTCACTGACTATCTTGTCAATCTTGCCTGAAAGTAGATTAGAAAATGAATGCACAAGCCTTTTGGCAGCCAAGTCATAAACAACTGGGTGGTACATTTGGGGCCATTAATGGCTTCAGCTGAGGCAGTGAGATTCAGAAGGGTTGTTTGCCCATAGCCTGGTTGATGCCTTTTATTTAATTTACATTCTTCATCCAGAGTCTGAGTTTTCTCTAGGCAAAAGATTTGTATTGGAATGTGTTTTGAGTACCTTTCTAAGGTCAGTAAAGAAAACATTTTTTTGCTAAACAATCATCTCTGTTTGCTGTAAGCTTTCTAAAGATTTTTTTTCCTTGTTTTATTAAGGCAAACAGCAGCACATGTGGAAACTAATTGGTGGTGCAAAGCTGGGGTATCATTTTCTAAGTCACCTGCACACACATGCCCACATCCAGGCACGAAGACGCAGTGCACTCCAGAAACTCTAGGGTTTATAGTAGAACAAAGCAGCCAGCGTTATTGATGCAGAAACTGATTAGTGAAAAGCAAAACAAAATGCTAAAGAAACACCACTGGTTCTGGAGGTCAAAGAAATTACTTTAGAGCAGCTTTCCTCATCATCCAGACCTGAATACTGAATTGCTCATAAATGCTTCTGCCATAGCCACATCCTTGGACAGCATATACTGAACACTGCAGCAATCACTACTCAGCTTATTTTATTACTATTTTTATTATTATTTCTTTTCAGCTGGAAACATGTTTTTTTAATCTAATGTTTCAACATGACAATATTAAGTTATGCAAAGCAAACAATTAGTCAATAAAAAGTTGCTCTTAAGCATTCTGTGAGCAAAAAAAAAAAGTCTTTTATTTGGTGTCCCCCTCTTTTTTCCCTTTTTTTTTTTAAACCAGCAGAAGACTACTATCTCTCTGCAAAGCTGCTTTTTTATTTGGCCATTCTGGAAAAAATTTCCCCTTGAAATTACCAGTTCTAGTTACAGAGATGAAACACATAATCAGGCACAATGAGAGGCAGCCACCATAGGAAGGCAAACCAGAAGCCAAGGATGACCCCAGCATAGGTGTGACCTCATCAGCAGGGCACAGTCCCACCCTTGCTAATAGCAAGATCCCTCAACAGCCACAGACACAGCAAGAGATGAACCAGGTCCAGGGTCCATCCAGGGAGCCCAGTCAGGAGCAAAGGAGATAAGGTTGGAGATGATAGGCTCAGACATACATCTGACAGGTACATCCAGAAGACCAGCCACCTACAGCATACAGCTGAGGCCCATCCCAGAGACAGGCACACCTAGAGCACAGCACAGCTCAGGCTTCAAGACAGAAATGAAGGACAGGGAGCCCTGGGGCAAAGGCGGGGGGGGGGG